>NW_022933702.1:0-305 GCF_012274545.1 Fukomys damarensis | reverse complement strand
GCTCGGTGTGGGAGCCCTGGGACGACGTGTGGCGACAGGTCCAGCCCTGTAGGAACCCGGTAGGCGCTTCCGGGCGCGGCTCTGTGCACCTGCTCCTTCCTCCTGCTCCAGGACTTTCCCACTCTGGGCACGACAGGCCATGCCCGCCTTCAGAGGCCGGGAAGATGCACCACAGGCCGCCTAAATCCAGCACAGCACTACAACCCTAAGCCAAAGGAGGAAGGTGCCCGGCACCTTTAAACTGTCCGGAGCCCACGTGACCCACTCCGTGCCGGCCCGGGTCACGTGACGACGCGCGCGCCCCC
>NW_022933701.1:0-213 GCF_012274545.1 Fukomys damarensis | reverse complement strand
GGTAAAGAATAACCTAAGTTGGAGACTCAGTAGTCACAGCTGACACTTTGTAGAATTATGGTTCCAACTAAATTCCATTAAATTCCGAGCCTCATTGATTTATGTCTTAAATAACCACAAGGGTAAATCTGCATGTGCATTCAGATTATTCTTTTACATTACAATTTTGGATATGATATTTCTCTCTAGTGAAACTATCAATTTTAACCTCTT
>NW_022933700.1:0-260 GCF_012274545.1 Fukomys damarensis | reverse complement strand
ATTTTTGTGGGTGTTTTTGCTTTTATATTTTTCTTACAATTTTATTTTAATTTGATTCATGAACTTGACTATTGCCTTTTATACTGTTGATTTTTACTTTCATTTTATTGAACTCTAAGGTACTTGATATGACTTAAGTAAGAATATAAGCATCAATATTTTGACAGTAAATCTTCCTTATATGTCAGAGCTGCTCCAATATATAGGTAAAGAATTTTTCTATCCTAAGAAATTGGCAATGTATAGACTCAGAAGTGAAA
>NW_022933699.1:0-220 GCF_012274545.1 Fukomys damarensis | reverse complement strand
ATATATATATGCACCCACATTACCAGGGTACAGTTTTAAATAATTAGATCATGGGAAAAACTCAGTTGCCTATCTGCCTATCTCTGGAGACATGATAAAGAAGACAAAATATAAAATATTTTTTAATAATTTGATTTAGTACTCACCATAATGAATATGTGTAAAATTCAGTGTGGCACTCAAAGCTCAGCAGACAGAAGTGAGCTTTACCGCTTGCTGT
>NW_022933698.1:0-1959 GCF_012274545.1 Fukomys damarensis | reverse complement strand
CACACTCACGGTGGACCGTGCAGCACACCCAGAACTGTGCTAGACCAATGTGCCTGGCATTTCTTATTCAAGTTGACACCACCATTAACTATCACAGTAACACAACAGTAGCAAATAACCTTTAACATTGACTTTTCAAAAAGTCCATTTTTTGCCACTTTTTTTTCCAGGAAGAAATTACAATATCTTGTGTTTCAAATGTCTCAGGGTAGGATAACGTTTCAGCATGCATTTCTGCATGGGCACACCCGTGGTAGATTAAACTATTCTTGAATTGACTTGACAATTTTGGGAGAGGGAGGAAGAAGAGCAGCTTTTGTGGTCAAACAGGACCCCACTGTGCACAGAGGACCGAGTATATCTGCTGGTGGTTCCCTGTGAGTGGTGTAAAATCACTCCCAGGATTCCTCACAAAGGCATATGGGAACTCCACTTGGCTGGCTCTGCTCTTCATTTCAGGGGACTCCTGGCCATTTGCTGGGGTGCTGAGGCTCTCATGTGCACCACCATTGACAGCGTCTTAGCAACAGTGGGAAGGAGCAGAAGCCAGAACCACCTGACCCTGGGAACGGGGGTCCTTGGGAGTCTAAGGAAATTGTGGAGGATCAGGCTTCCCAAGGCATGGCCTTAACGATGGAGATATTCCTTTATCTCATGGAAGAAGGCAACACATCAGCGTCCAAAGGTATCCACCACTGCAGCACAGCCTTGCATGCGGTGGGCAATGCTGACCTTTCCTTCACAGAAATAATCTCAGTACCAGAAAATCCCAAAATAAAGACCATGAAAAATTGATTTTCTTATATTACAGAAATTACCAGCAATGAGCCAGTCGTTTGATAACATTTTATCTGTGGCCAGATATTATGGTTACGCTTCTAATTATCATAATATGAAAGTTTTGTTTACCAAGATTAGATATTCCTACTGCTTTTAGAGGGGTATGGGGATCAAACTCAGGACCTTGAGCTTGTGAGGCAGGCATGGTGCCTACTGCTCTTTAGACTAAGGGATGGCATCCGCCACCTGCATGGAATCTGACTGAGTTGAAGAAACTCTGGGGTGTCTCGGAAATGGCAGTTTGTGTTCCACTGCATCCTTCTGTACACCCAGGTTTTGGCCAGTGTCACAGAGAGAGCATATCTCTGAGATCATCCCAATTTCCTAGAAATGAAGTACAAGCACGTCTATGCTGACATTTTGAAGGACAGCTAATCAAAGTGAGAATGAACAATGCAAGAAAGGTTAAACATGAATTGCATATGCTGTCTGCTTGAAGTCTGTCTTCTGGGGAGCCGAGGAGACCCCTCAATTGGACATTGCAGTACTGTGGCCCCGAGCAGGTTGTCATCTGTGGCCTTCAGCATAATGTGGAGGCACAGGAAATGGCAATGAGGCTTCCACAAAGAGTGAAATGCTCCCATACAGAGAGGCTGACATCCTCCGGATAATAATAAAATAAAGGGCAGGAGAGGCATTTGAATGCATCTGTGCCACAGGCATAATTTAGTAGACCACAGGCACAGAAGTTCACTCAGGAGGTTCACTTTATTATTGCAACTGTTCCCCCCAGGAGGTCCTATTTCTACTCCACAAAGGGAACACAAAACATTATTGAGCAGTAAACTAAGGCCAACCTAGTAACTTTTCAAGAAACTGATTTAATCACTCTTACATGGGGATAAATATATAGCCTCTGTGAAAATTAGCTCAGATCTGGGTGGACATTTGAACTCTGAAGCCCCCCAGGTCTGAGCCAGCTAGCTCCACACCTGCAGGAAGGAATCATCTGGAACCCTTGTGGCTTAGCCCCACATGCTGCTGTCCTGGGCCTGAGCACCCAGTGGACAACCATGGGGCCTACCTTATGTGCCCCACCTGTCTCCAGAGCCACATTGTGTCCTGGTCACCACATACTAATATACTGCACCTAGGGAACTATAAAACAAAAAAGTACTA
>NW_022933697.1:0-438 GCF_012274545.1 Fukomys damarensis | reverse complement strand
GTGTGAATGGCATCTCATGGGACTGGTCCTTGTCCTCCTGGGTTGTCCTTCACTCTAGACAAAATGCTCTGCCTCAGGCCCTCTTGCGGACCTCTACGCAGTCCTCTTTTTGGTAAAGTACGATACCTTGCGTAGACTTTGGTATACTTTCTGAAGCAGTACTCCTTTTCTTCTCTCTGGCCTCTCAGAAATGCCCCTTCCTCCTTTCCTAATATTTGCCTGCCCACCAAGCTCACACTGGTAGCTCCCTCCGTTCCTTGTATCTCTCTTCCAAATTCCCAGTCTGTTTGCTATGTGGCAGCACTGTGTTAACCCCTACAAGCCCACTGTGTAATCCCCTGTGCCCACTCAGCCCCTGCAAGAACAGTTGCCCACCGAACTCTCCTTCTTTCCTCACATCCACAAGTTCCTATTGCCCTGCCTGCCTCCAATTCACAT
>NW_022933696.1:0-223 GCF_012274545.1 Fukomys damarensis | reverse complement strand
TTTAATCCCCAGCATCAGGGGAAGAAAAAGAAAAAAGAAGAAAAGAGAAAAAAAGCATATATATACTTTCTAACATACTCAATAGATTAAAAATAAATTACTTGTTATCTCTTCCTCTTGAATTGTTCCCCTCACAAGGATGTAGTGAACTTCTTTGTCCCTTTCAAGCAGTTTAGGTTTGAAACTTACTTTGTCTGTGAAAAGATTGCTACCCCTACTTTTT
>NW_022933695.1:0-233 GCF_012274545.1 Fukomys damarensis | reverse complement strand
CAACAAGTCAGTCTAGACCCTGCAGGCATGAAGGTTTCAGGCATCTCACTATGTTAGAGTAAAGAAAGCCCTCCAGCTGAGATGTTTACTAAGGCAAAGGGAATAGACAATGGGTATGGAGGGAAGGCAGCTGTAAATACCAGCTATACACACGTGCCCATTACCAGCAGGAGGACTGCGATTGTCTTGAGTATTTCCTCCTTAGATTGCTATAGATATGTCTCACAAGAATG
>NW_022933694.1:0-376 GCF_012274545.1 Fukomys damarensis | reverse complement strand
GTCTCAAGGTCCATCCATTTTGCTATAAATGTCTGAAGCTCATCCTTCTTTATGGCAGAGTAATACTCCATTGTATAAAAAAGCTACATCTTTATCTACTCCTCAGTTGATGGGCAATCTGTTTCTAAGATTTAGCTATTACAAACTGTGCCATTATAAACTTGGGGGTGTATATATCGCTGTGGTATGATGCTTTTTCTTTTTCTTTTTTTTTTTTTTTTGGTACCAGGGAGTGAATTTGGGACTTTGCACTTGTGAGGCAGGCAGAAGCACCACTGAGCTAAATCCCTAGCCTAAAAATCCAAACTTTTTTTTTTGGTGCCAGGGATCAAACTTGGAACCTTGAGCTTGCCAGGCAGGTGCAGTGCCACTGGGC
>NW_022933693.1:0-247 GCF_012274545.1 Fukomys damarensis | reverse complement strand
TGTCTTTCTTTCTCTCTTTCTCTTTCTTTCCTTCCTTCCTTCCTATTCCCCCCCCCCGCCCATCTCTCTGGGAATCAAATCCAGGGCCTCATGCATGATGCTAGGCAAGCGCTGTACCAGTGAGCCACGTTTCCAGCCCAAGACTCTTTCTTTGTCACTGAATCCTCATGATCAGAGGATTGCTTAGAATATAAATACTTTTTTCTGACTAGGTAAATGCTGTTTTCTTATTACCAGCAAATATTTA
>NW_022933692.1:0-200 GCF_012274545.1 Fukomys damarensis | reverse complement strand
TATGGCCATTTTCACTATGTTGATTCTTCCTACCCAGGAGCAGGGGATATCTTTGCATTTTTTAATATCCTCTTCAATTTCATTTTTCAGAGTGTTATAGTTTTCAGGGTAGAGATCTTTTGCTTCTTTTGTTAGACTGATTCTTAGATACTTCATTTTTTTGGGATGCTATTGTGAAAGGAATTGTTTCCCTTATTTCT
>NW_022933691.1:0-230 GCF_012274545.1 Fukomys damarensis | reverse complement strand
TTAAAGTCAACATGAACTGTCAACACTTAGAAAATCAGACAAGGTTACCAAAAAAAAGAAAAAAGAAAATCAGAAAAGGTTACAAACTATGTGTTAAAAGAAGTGGAATTTTCCCTTGAAATCACTGAACTAGGCACATAAATATAGTAAGTTACCTATAATGTTTTTAATGTTTTTTTCTTTTGTCCATAATATAGCTAATAAAAAGATAAAAAGTACAATGGTATTGT
>NW_022933690.1:0-206 GCF_012274545.1 Fukomys damarensis | reverse complement strand
ACTCCATTTTATAGAAAAACCACATCTTCTTTATCCAGTTTCCAGTTGATGGGCATTAGGGTTGTTTCCAAGTTTTAGCTATTACAAACTGCTGCTATAAGCATGAGTATGCATATATCACTGTGGTATGATTCTTTTAAGTCTTTGGAAAGATACCCAGCAGAGGGATAGCTGGGTCAAATATGGGTTGTCATTTTCAATTATAA
>NW_022933689.1:0-759 GCF_012274545.1 Fukomys damarensis | reverse complement strand
TTCCAGGCCTTTGAGACCATTTTAGAGCTAAATCATAATATTTATTTTTCTTCCTTTCTCTCTTTTAGTTTTCATCTCTTTGGGAATTTAAAGAAACTTCCTTTATCTCTGTTCTAAAACATGTTTGTTCTACAATTATTTTTAAAAACTTTACTCCATCTTTTTATTTCTGGCAATAGTCTAGTATAATTTATATTTATTTGCAGTCAACCCTCATTATTTGAGGTAGTCATCTTCTATGAAATCCCTGAAAATACTAAATTAGCACATAATGAGCCATTGCTTTTAGGAGAAACAGGTTTCTGAGAGCTGTCGCTTGTCATATGTCATCGACCAATTCGCACATAACATTATTTTATTTGTGTTTCTGCTTAAAACATTCCACACGTGTTGTTAATTCATCACCATTTAATTCATGGTCAACAGTACTGTAAACCTGTGGGAAAGAAGCTGATCTAATATGTATTTTCTCCCTAAAGCCTGTTACAGCCTTGTGGGACTTAGGGTATGGAGACATTTTAAATAGCAAAATCACCAACACAAGTCACAAAAATGTGAAAAGTGTGCCATTAAATGGACCACAAAGAGGACACTGTTTACAGGAAGAGAGGTGGAACTAGAAGGCCGACTGTCACCTTGTTCAATGTCATCTGGCAATGTGAAGACTAGGCGATTTATATTTCTCTGCATTGCGTGCATGTCTGTGAATCAGTGATGACAAGGGCACTGAGTATTGTGAGCAACAGATGCATCAGCAAG
>NW_022933688.1:0-3386 GCF_012274545.1 Fukomys damarensis | reverse complement strand
AAAAAAACTCCTTCTCATCCGGAATGTACACAACTGTAATCTCAGTATAGGAAGATCTGGGGTTGGAGTTGTAATGTGGGGGTGTATTTGGTTTTTGAGACAAGTCTCGCTAAGTTGTTCAGGCTGGCCTAGGCTCATCATGTAGACCAGGTGACCTCAAACTCTAAGCAAAGGAGGGCCTAGAGTTTTAAGCCTGCCTAGGCAGTTTAGTGAGATCCAGTCTAAAAAGAAAGAAAGGGCTAAGGATGAAGTTCAGTATGAACATTCTGAGTTCAATTCCTACAAAACTTTTAAAAATATAAGGAAGCAAGCCTTAATGTCCCTTGTAACAAATACTACTAGACCCCTGCTAATCAATCAGTATGAGTTGAACCAGTTTTGAAAAAAACTGGACAATATGATCTGTATTGTTCATAATATTATCTGTAATATTATCCATAATGTACTATTATCTGCAAAGCACATTTCCTAAATGTAGCATAACACTTGCTAGCCATAGAGCATGCTTAAGTAAATGTCAAAAGATTCAAAATTAAAACAAAGAAAAAAAAAGATTCAAAATTATCTTGTGTATTATGTCATAGTGTGATGACACTGGAAATCAGTGGCAAAAAACCAGGAATTATATACATTACATACAGAAATTAAATAATACTCTCTTGAATAGTCAGATCGTGAAGCAAGAAAGTACAGTTAAGGAGCTACTCTCCAATGATGGATGTCACTATACTGTATAACTAAAATGTATCAATGAAATTAATTTTAAAAGTTTTTAAAAATAGATCCTAGAATCAAACAATAATGCAAATACAATATACTACAACCTATAGAACATAATGAAAAAATTGAGAGCAGTTTCTAGCTGTGGATGTCCATTAGAAAGAGTAACCCCTTAGGCCAGGGATTTAGCTCAGTGGCATCATGCCTGCCTCACAAGTGCAAGGTCATGGGTTAAATTCCCTGGACCAAAACAACAACAAAGAGTAAGCCCAATAAATAACCCTATGATATATCTCAAGATCCTAGAAAAATAGGACAATCCAAACCCAGTAAAAGGGAGGCAAGTATAAAGATCAGAGCAAAAACTAATAAACTGGGACTTAAAAATAAATACAAAAGAATTCATTAAAAAGCTTGTTCTGGCTAGGTGTGGTGGTGCACACCTGTAATCCCAGCACTCGGAGGCTAAGACAGGATTGGTGTGAGTTCAAGACCAACCTAGGCTATATATAGAGTTCCAGCTCAGTCTCAACTACTCAGTGAGACTCTCTCAAAAAACCAAAAAGCAAAAAAGTTGTTCTTCAAAAGAATAAACTGTTTTTAAAAACACCTTACCAAGACTTTGTTTCCATTTTTCCATGGCAAGGACTTTAATATTATTTATGTACTTAGGAGGAGTGGAAGGGCTGAAGGAAAGGCAGGGGAAATGGGGAAAAAAATAAGAACCAAGATATATAATTTGTAAAGGTACAAATTCTCAATGAAGAAACGTGATCAAAATGTATACCTAAAATGTACCAATAAACTCATATAAAAAAACAAAACAAAAACACCCATTCCTACCCCCAAAAAAGGAAAGACTCAAATCAGTACAATTTGAGATGAAAATGGCAAAATCACAAGGGACACCATCAAAACCCAGAAAATTATTAGTAACTACCTTGAAGACCTACTTGTATTCCAATAAGCTGGAGAATCCAGACAGATATTTCTTAGATAGGTATATACGAAAAATGACACTTTCGTTTCTTGTTTGGTACTGGGGATCAAACTTGGGCCCTTGTATTTGACAAAGTAGGCGGCAAAACCACTGGGCAAAATCCCTGACCCCGTTTTTTTTTGTTTTGTTTTTGGAGGCAGGGCATCCCTTTGTAATTCAGGCTGGCCCTGAATGGCATAGCCTAGGCTGCCCTCAAACTCATAGTAATCCTCTTGTTTCAGCCTCCCAAATGCTGGGATTATAGTTGCACGCCATCACATCTGACTTGAATGAAGTAGAAAAAATAAACAACACGAATAATCCTGAATAATCCAGTAACAGGCAATGGACTTGGATTTTTAAAAATCCTGCCAATGAAGAAAAGCCGAGGATCAAATGAATTCACCAGTGAATTCTGCAAAAACTTAAGGGGAGGTCTAATACAATACTCCTCAAACCCTGTAATGAAATAAAAAGAGGAGTGCTGGGCGTGGTGGCATACACCTGTAATCCCAGCCCTTGGGAGGCTGAGGCAGGAGGATCCCTGTGAGTTCGAGGGCTCCAGCCTGGGCTACATCGTGAGTTCCAGGTCAGTCTCAGCTACATAGTGAGACCCTGTCTCAAAAAACCAAAACAAAACAAAACAAAATAAAAAGAGGTGTATTTCCAAACATTCCTGGGAGATAGCATTACCTTGATTCCAAATCCAAAGGTACAAATGGAAAAAAAGGGTACTACATACCAATGTCTTCAACAAACACATAGGCAAAAATCTTCACGATATGGGCAAAATGAATGCAGCAAGATCATATATCATGATCAAGTAGGCTTCATCTCAAGGATGCAAGAATATTTTAATATACACAAATCAATACATGAAGCAGGACAAAAACTGAATTATCTCCACAGGTGCAGAATAAAATCCAGCATTTACTCATGATTTTAAAACTCTTAGGAAAATAGGTACAGAACTTTGCAGCAATATGACAAAAGCCATATATTTAGTTATTTTGGTTTTTTGAGATAAGGTCTCACTATGTAGTGGAGACTGACCTGGAACTCACTATGTAGCCCAGAATAGTCTCGAACTCACAGCGATCCTCCTGCCTCAGCCTCCCAAGTGCTGGAATTACAGACGTGCACCATCATGCCTGGTGACAAAAGCCATTTATGACAAACCTAACAATATAATAAAAAAGAAAAAGTAAAAACTTTCCATCTAAATTCGAGCAAATAAAATTTAAAGAGCAAGACAAGTATGTTCACTATCACCACTCCTACTCAACAGAGTTCTGAAAACACTAGCCTGAACGAGGCAAGAGAAATAAATAAAAAGGATATATAGATAGCAAAGAATCTCAGTAATCACAGGTGACAAGATCCTTTACATAGAAGAGCCCCAAAAATTCCATCAAAGGTCTAGTAGAAACCAAATTTAGCAACATAGAATAGCCTGCCTTGCTTTTCGTTTTATCCTTTTCCTTTGCCCAAGCTCCCTCAACAGAGGCAATTTTTCCTTTGACACTGGGTCTCTCACATTCTGCAGCTAAAGTTGGCTTGGAACTGTTAATGGAGGCTGGCATCAAACTCACAAAGAGCCTCAACTCCTCTGCTTCCCAACTGCTAGGATTACAAGCATATGCCACCACACCTGGACATCTTTTTTTTTTTTTTTTTTTTTTTGGGA
>NW_022933687.1:0-215 GCF_012274545.1 Fukomys damarensis | reverse complement strand
TGACAACAAATACAAATAGATTGTTGATTTCTACAACCTCGCTTTATAGGATTAAGTAAAAAAACAGTTTTGTGGAAAAAGTGTTATGTGACTATGCCTCAGGTATGACAGTTGAATCGCACATCCCGAAAGTTCATGGATTGGTCCTGTGTGACGTACTCTGAGTCTATTGGCAGGACTTTGGTGGACAGATACAGGATTCCCTCAGACTAATA
>NW_022933686.1:0-266 GCF_012274545.1 Fukomys damarensis | reverse complement strand
AAAAAAAAAACCTACAAAACAGTAGATCTGACAGTCTCTACCTCAATCTGATAAAAGCCATCTATGAAAAACCAACAGCCAATCACAAGTAAATGGTCAAAAACTGAAATCCTTCATGCCAAAATCAGGAAGAAGATAAGCATGTCTGCTATCAACATTGCTGTTCAATATACTTCTGGAAACATTAGCCACAGCAGTTACAAAAGAGAAGAAATAAAAGGAATAAAGATAGGAAGAGGCAGAAATAACTCCAGACATACTCAGCC
>NW_022933685.1:0-1816 GCF_012274545.1 Fukomys damarensis | reverse complement strand
AGAATGTTATAAAGGGTAAATGAAGAAGGAATGTTTTCTTCAATTTGTTTGGAGACGCTCTGGTCTTCCTGGTCCTCTTAGGTGTCATCTCCTGGGCTCCAGTGCAGACTCTTCACCCTGCTGGCTCAGACCGTTTGGCTTCCTGATGTGGACACATGGGGGCACTGAAGTGGGCTCCAGAGCCTGGACGGGATCCCTTGGATTCGCGGTGCACAGACAGCATTTTTGCACTCTTTCACACGTGACTCTGTGGGCAGCCATTGCAAGCTACTCTTCAGAATTCTTATATAGTTATAGTATATCTTGTATGAAGTCTGTTTCACTAGTAAGCACTGAGTGATATGAGATTTTTGTCTCAGCAACAACTAAAGGAACTGAGAGCATCTTGATGCTACTTCATTCAGATTCTCAGAGTAGCCAGAGTAATCAGACAAAAGAAAATGATCCAAACTAAAAATCATCAAAGTATCCCCTTGATTTTACTTTTCAACGTCTGTTTTTCTGCTTTGAAATTCACTGCCATCATCCCCAAGCTTCATCTGTGGCTCCTCTAACTGCCTGTTCTGTTTGCCACCTTTGGGGAACTTGAAACCCTTGATGTCTGGGTCTGCATCCAGAAGGGTCGGAAGAGACTAGTGTGAATGTGGATGGATGTAAAATTTCTTCTGCTTTCCTTTTCCCTCCTCTCTCTTTCTTTCCCTCCCCTTCCCTGCCCTCCCCTCAACTCCCTTCCCGTCCCCTCCCCTCCTCTTCCCTTTCCTTCCCTTTGCTTTGTACTGTTTTTCTTTGGATTGATGCATGGCCCTCACAATCTTACAAAGCTCTACAGCATTGAGCTACACTTGCAGCTCCCGAATTAAGATTTTTCCTAGGCTGTTCAGGTGGTACCAGTGTGGTCAGCTCTGACCTCTCCCTACTGCATGCCCCAGTGTACCAGGTCCCTTCTTCTCCCCTGAACCTACCATCTGGGCTTCCTTTCTATCTCTGAAGGTGTTGAGTTTTTCTTCCCATTAGGGTCTTCTGCTTCTCACTAACAATCTTCCTGCCTCCAAGCCTTCCACACCAGCCTAAAATTCCATACCCATTATGACTTTGGCTCTGGTGAGCGTTTGGGGGTCTCTTTCCCTCAGGAACATGGGCTTTGGAGGGGGGAGCTTTGACCATGAGACTCTCTCACCACTGTTGTAAGTGGAAGCCCTTGACCTTCACATACGCATTATATTTTCCACACTGCCAGACTTCTTCACAGTGATGACCAAACCCCAGATATCCAAACGTCATCCATTTTCCTGGAATCTCTGATGCCTCATGTAGGTTAGAGTGAGAGGAGTAAGACCTATGAGTTGGGTGTGAGATTTGAGGAACTCAAACATTGTTAATTCAATTATATATCATTTCATGAAGTATTTAAAAATTAAAATGAATCTGAACACTTCCTTAGTATGAAAAATTCAGAATTTTAAGTAATAGCAGGACATATAAGGGACAAAGAAGTGTCAAAGGGAAATATTTTAATGAGTGGCAATATGCTGTTTTGCACATTATTTACTTCATGTATTTGTGGGTGTCACGTTTTTCTCACCAGGTGGAATGAAGGGGCCCTCTGATAGTAGTGTCTTAAGTGTAGGAAGTGAAGGAAGAAATGCCTGGGCCCTTCAAGAACAACCATCCCTAAAAGGAATGATCAATTCACTCATTTAAAGGTACATCTCTAAAACGTTAAACATTTATTTATTTGGTATATTTTAAACTCAAAAGTCATTCTTAAAATATATTTATTCACTTTTACAAATGTTCAATATCCTATTTACAGGTA
>NW_022933684.1:0-210 GCF_012274545.1 Fukomys damarensis | reverse complement strand
TCTGGAATAAACAGTGATGTTGAACATCTTTTTGTATGTTTATTTGCTATTTCTATTTCTTTGTCTGAGAAATGTCTATTTATTTCAGATGCCCATTTTTGACCGGGTCTTTAAATTTTGGAGGTCTGATTTTTTTTAAGTTCTTTCTATATTCTAGATAGTAGTCCCTTGTCTGAGGCACACCTGGTGAAAAAATCAATAACTTTTCCT
>NW_022933683.1:0-561 GCF_012274545.1 Fukomys damarensis | reverse complement strand
CCCACCCTCAGCTTGCAGTTTCTAGAGCTCTGGAGAGGTAAGACGTTCCCAGCCTGGCTCTGACGAGAGCTTTCCACAGAGCGCAGCCAGGCTGGGAAAAGTCACCGCCTCCAGACACCCCGTTTACTCTACATGCAGCTACAGATAACACTATTTCAACTGTCTTTTCAGGTATGAACCCTGAGGAGGACAGGAAGACGATAAACGTGGTGAAGAACGAGAGAGGCACCTCAGGACTTCAGAATTCGAGTGTGTGCTTTCGTGGGAAAAGGAGGCTGAGTGCACTGCTCGAGAGCCTCTCCTGTCCTCAAGTTAAAGGTAGATTCACTCTGGAACTTTGCTGTTGGGTGAAGTGGCTGCCAGAACCAGCAAGCACTGCTTCCCAGTGCATCGAAACGCCTGGCATCACCGCGGCCATGCAGGCGGGCAAGGGTGGTGACGGAGGAACAGGGCCCAGCACGTGGTGGGCTCTACAGCGCCACACCTGTGTGGGTGATTCTTCCAGATTGGTGGAAAAACAACTTCAGGTTTAAGCTTTTTTACTTGTTTTAAAAGGAAGCC
>NW_022933682.1:0-379 GCF_012274545.1 Fukomys damarensis | reverse complement strand
TTCCCTACACAGTGAGTTCAAGGCCAGCCTAAACTGCATAGTAAGACCTTGTCTCAAAAAAAATTTTTTTAGCACCAACATAAGTAGATAAATAAAGGGATAGCAGTCTTTCAGTAAAGGAAACATTAAACAGTCTGGACTGTTAAAAAGAGTTACTGAACACTGGGAAAAGGCAGTGTTGGCCTTTTTTCCTTTAGGTTATTTCTACTCGGTGTTACATTATTTAAATTTGGTAGCTGAGCATGGTGGCGCATGCCTGTAATCCCAGCAGTTGAGAGGCCAAGGGGAGGAATACTGCAAGTTGTAGGCCAGTTCGGACTACATAGTGAGTTCAAGGCCCACATGAACTATAGATAGTGAGACCCTGATTTAAAAAATA
>NW_022933681.1:0-5812 GCF_012274545.1 Fukomys damarensis | reverse complement strand
GAAAGGTCTGCAGGAGGCAACCATGGATGTCCTGTGGCTCATCTCTCGGCTGGCTGGCTAGAATCTGTAGTGCTTCATGCACAATGGTATGAGGGAGCGCTCCTGGAGCTCCTGAGACATGCTGGGGCTTCTGAGGGTGGCAGAGAGAGTGAAGCAAGACTGAGAAATCAGAAACCCATGGATCACCTGAGCGCGTTTTGCCTACTGAGTCCCTGGGGGTCTCAATGAAGGGAAATGCCCTGCTCACTTTTCACCAGTGTTCCGTCCCGATTGATGTTTTCTCTCTGATTCTATAATCATTTCTTTTCAGAAGGCTGTATGCAGGCTGTGGAGAGCAGGATTGCCTGGCCTGCCCATTGTTCATACAGATTCTCCCTGATAGAGCCTAGCGTGACAGTGACCTCATATCCTGCTAGCCGGCAGCTCAACTTGGCGCGGCAAGGAGAACGACGCCAGGTGATTCTCACAATGCATCCAAGAGGAACTGAATGTTACACTGGATGCCAGCCGTGTGAGTAGAGATTTCCTAGTGGCAAAATGAACCTCAACTGTCCTGTGCTCAAAATCCAGGGACCTGGCCTTCTCACACTGTGATGAGGAGCTCCTCAAGCTGCTCCTTCCTGCAGTCCGATAGGAGTGGGACATGTCGGCCATTCTAGGTAGAACCCAATGCTTCAAAACATTGTTTCGGGGAGGACGGGAGCTTCAATGCAAGGCTCTCCAATTAACTTCGTGGCAGTGGTTCATGGCTGTGGCAAGTACCTGCTCAGTGCATATTATTTCATGACTCTCCAGACCTCTGCAGTATTATTTCTTGGAGTGGGTGTGCCCTGAATGCAGAAGCAGTGTGAAAGTTTTGTATATGAATGTTACACCTGCGTGAACTTGGGCTGTGTCTGACTGGCTTTCTCAAGCAGGATACTTTTCCTCGGGCTTTGGGACAGTCTCCCTGCTGTGGGCAATAGACCCTCACCATATCCACGGAGCCAACATCCATAAGGGCTCTCTCACTGCTCAGCTAAATAGTACCCAATGTTTATGACATGCAGACAGGTATGAGTCACGATTCTCGCAGCTGTTAAGGGGTTCTTGTCGTTCTGTGTGAGGCAGCTAAGATGGAATGCAGGGTCACTGCGGCTTGATTGGCCACTCCAACCTTCTTCCATTTGAAGGCTAGGCCAAGGGCCTTCTTATTTACTTCCGAGGCACTGGCCTTGTGTTCACACAGACCAGGTAGGTACTAGGGTACGTTGACTGTCTATCCCAGTTGTCCTCATGGTAGAAATGAGCAGCTGCTGCATGGAGGGTGTAGACTTGCTGCGAGCAGAGCACTACTCCATAGACCTCTGTGTGATTTGTCCTTGAGACCAGCGTTTTTCCAGGCCGGTGCTCCTTAAAACATCCACAAGGTGGAGCCTAGGAGCAGAGCAACAGCACAGTTGGTCTACTGTCCTCAGAAGAGTGCTTGCTGCCTAGCTGGCAGAGTGATGACATTTGGACGGCATTGTTGACCACACCTTGAGCAGTCCACTTACGTGAAAGGAGGCAGGGCAGGTTCAGCCTGCGCTTAAAGATGGACTGAAGGTCATGAGAATACCGCACAGTAGGAGTGAGGTCTCACAGTGCTCTTCACAGGTTCTCAGTGTTCTATGCGAGTCAAAAGAGGTGGAATTCAGGCTCACTCCAAGAGTCTCTCCTGGATCTTGGTGTGCTATCTGCTATCTCTGGCGAGGTTGGTGGACTGCATGGCTAGACCCTGCTCATTTCCCCACCAGTTGTAATCTGAAGGGACGGCAGGCTGATGAACTCATGAACCATTCCATTGCAAGTGGTAGGCCTCAAGCTGGGGTTTGTTTGAGCCCATGGCAGTATCAGTGACACAGAAAAGTTCAGCAGGTGGCAACCATGGATGTCCTGTGGCTCATCTCTCGGCTGGCTGGCCAGAGACTCTCATGCTTCACACACAATGGTATTAGCGAGGACTACTTGAGCTCCTGAACCATGCTAGAGCTTTTGAGGGAGCCACAGAGGGTGAAGGAATACTGAGATATCAGAAACCCTTCGGTCACCTGTGGGCTTTCTGCCTACTGAGTCCCTGGGGATCTCAATGAATGGCTATGCACTACTCCCTCTTCAACTGGGTTCTGTCCTGAGCGAGGTTTCTATCTTATTCTACAACCATTCCTTTTCAGAGGGCTGTATGAAGGCTGTGGAGAGAAGGAGTGCCCAGCCTGCCCACTGTTTGTACAGATTCGCCCTGATGGAGCCTAGTCTGTCAGTGACCTCACATCATGCTAGTCGGCAGCTCCACCTGGCGCTGCAAGGAGAATGACGCCAGGTGATTTTCACAATGCGTCCAAGAGGAACTGAATGTTACCCTGGATGCGAGCCATGTGAGTGCAGGTTTCATAGTGGCAAAATGAACCTCAACTGTCCTGTGCTCGAAATCCAGGGGCCTGGCAGTGTCACACTGTGATGAGGAGCTCCTCAAGTTGGTCATGCCTGCAGTTCCTTAGGAGTGGGTGGTGTCGGCCATTCTAAGTAGAACCCAATGCCTCAAATCATTGATTCGAGGAGGAGGTGAGGGGCAATGCAAGGCTTTCCAATTAACTTCTTGGCCCTGGGTCATGGCTGCAGCAAGTTTCGGTTCAGTGCGTATTATTTCATGAACCTGCAGACCTCTGCAGTATTGTTTCTGGGCGTGGGTGTGCCCTGAATGCAGAACCAGTCTGAAAGTTTCATGTATGAAAGTCACACCTGTGTGAACTTGGGCTGTGTCTGACTGGCCTTCTCAAGCAGGATGCTTTTCCTCGGGCTGCGTGACAGTCTCCCTGCTGTGGGCAATAAACCCTCACCATATCCACGGAGCCAACATCCTTGAGGGCTCTCTCACTGCCCAGCTAAATAGTATCCAAGGTTTATGACATGCAGTCAGGTATGAGTTACGATTCTCGCAGCTGTTAAGGAGTTCTTGTCATTCTGTGCGAGGCAGCTAAGATGGAATGCAGGCTCACTGCGGCTTGATTGGCCACTCCTACCTTCTTCCATTTGAAGGCCAGGCCAAGGGCCTTCTTATTTGCTTTCGAATCCCTGGACCTGTGTTCACCAGGGCCAGGTAGGGATCAGGGTGCATTGACTGTGTATCCCAGTGGTCTTCATGGCAGCCGTAAGCAGCAGCTGCATGGAGGTATAGACTTGCTGCGTGCTTACCACTTCTCCTCAGACCTCTGTGTGACTTGTCCTTGATGCCAGCGTTTATACACGCCAAAGAATCTTAAAGCATTCACAAGGTGGCGCCTAGGACCAGGGCAAGAGCACAGTTGGTCTACAGTCCTCAGAAGAGTGCTTCCTGCCTAGCTGGCAGAGTAATGACATTTGGACGACATTGCTGACCACACCTTGAGCAGTCCACTTACGTGAAACGAGGCGTTTCAGGTTCAGCCTGTGCCTAAAAATGGACTGAAGGTCAGACGAATGCGGCACAGTAGGAGTGAGGTCTCACAGTGCTCTTCACAGGTTCTCAGTGATCTATGCGAGTCAAAAGAGGGGGAATTCAGGCTCACTCCAAGAGTCTCTCCTGGATCTTGGTGTGCCATTTGCTATCTGTGGCGAGGTTGGTGGACTGCATGGTTGGCCCTGCTCATTTCCACACCAGTTGAAATGTGAAGGGACGGCAGGTGATGAACTCATGAACCATCCCATTGCAGGTGGTTGGCCTCAAGCTGGGGTTCGTTTGAGCCCATGGCAGCATCAGTCCCACCCAAAAGGTCAGCAGGAGGCAACCATGGATGTCCTGCAGCTCATCTCTCGGCTGGCTGGCTAGAGACTGTAGTGCTTAACGCACAATGGTATGAGCGACGGCTCCGTGAACTCCTCAACCATGGTAGGGCTTTTGATGGAGGCAAGAAGGGTGAAGGAAGAGTGAGATATCAGAAACCCATGTGTCACCTGGGGGCCTTTTGCTTACTGAGTCCCTGGGGTCTCAATGAATGGCAATGCCCTGCTCACTTTTCAACCAGGTTCTGTCCCGAGCGATGGTTTCTCTCTGATTCTATAAACATTCCTTTTCAGATGGCTGTATGCAGGCTGTGGAGAGCAGGAATGCCCGGCCTGGGCATTTTTCGTACAGATTCTCCCTGATGGATCCTAGCCTGACAGTGACCTCACATCATGCTAGCCGCCGCTCAATGTCGCTCTGCAAGGGGAGCCTCACCAGGTGATTCACTCAATGCATCCAAGAGGAACTGAATGTTACACTGGATGCCAGTCGTGTGAGTGCATGTTTCGTAGTGGCAAAATGTACCTCAACTGTCCTGTGCTCTAAATCCAGGGGCCTGGCATTCTCACACTGTGACGAGGAGCTCCTCAAGTTGCTCAGTCCTGCAGTTCTTTAGGAGTGGGATATGTCGGTCATTCTAGGTAGATCCAAGTGCTTCAAATGTTTGATTCGGGGAGAAGGGGAGCTTCAATGCAAGGCTCTCCAATTACCGTCATGGCTCTGGCTCAGGGCTGTGGCAATTTGTGACTTATTGTATATTATTCCATGACTCTCCAGACCTCTGCAGTATTGTTTCTGTGACTGGGTGTGCCCTGAATAGAGAATCAGTCTGAAAGTTTTATGTATGAATGTCACACCTGTGTGAACTTGGGCTGTGTCTGACTGGCCTTCTCAAGCAGGATCCTTTTCTGGTGGCTTGAGGACTGTCTCAATGTTGTAGGCCATAGATCATCGTCGTATGAGTGGAGCAGACAGCTGTGATGTCTGTCTCCCTGGCCAGCTAAGTAGTGCTCAATATTTATGACATGCAGAAAGTTATGAGTCACGACTCTCGCAGCTGTTAAGGGGTCCTATTCATTCCGTCTGAGGCAGCTAAGATGGAATGCAGGCTCACAGCGGCTTGATTGGCCACTCCAAACTTCTGCTATTTGATGTCTAGGTGAACGACCTTCTTGTTTACGTCATAGGCCCTGGACCTGTGTTCACCATGGGCAGGTACGGACCAGGGTGCATTTACTGTGTATCCCAGTGTTCCTTATGGTATCCGTGATCAGCAGCTGCATGGAGGGTAAAGACTTATGGCGTACTGAACACAACTCGATCGCACTCTGTGTGACTGGTCCTTGTGGCCATTTTTTTCCATGCCATGGATCCTTAAAACATCCACAACGTGTCGCCTAGGACCAGGGCAAGAGCACAGTTTTCATACATGTCCTCAGAAGACTGCTTGCTGCGTAGCTGGCAAAGTGATGACATTTGGAAGGCAATGCTAAGCACACCTGGAGCAGTCTTCTTAAGTCAAAGTAGGTAGGGCAGGTTCAGCCTGGTCCTGAAGATGGACTGAAGGTCCGGCGAATGCCGCACAGTAGGAGTGAGGACTCACCGTGCTCTTCACAGGTCTTCAGTGTTCTATGCGAATCAAAAGAGTGGAAATTGATGCTCACTCCAAGACTCTCTCCTGGATCTTGGTGTGCTGTTTGCTAACTGTGGCAAGGTGGTTGGACTGCATTGCTAGGGCCTGCTCATTTCTGCACCATTCGTAATCTGAATTTACGGCATCCTGAGGATCTCATGAATCATTCTACTGCAGGTGATGGGCCTCAGGCTGGGGTTCCTTTGAGCCCATGGCAGCATCAGGGAACCCTAGAAGATTGGCAGCAGGCAAGCCTGGATGACCTGCGGCTCATCTCTCGGCTGGCTGGGTGGAGACTGTAGTGCTTCACGCATAAAAAATATGAGCGAGGGCTCAACGAACTCCTGAGCCATGCTTGGGCTTTTGAGGGAGGCGGGGAGGGTGAAGCAAGACTGAGATAT
>NW_022933680.1:0-201 GCF_012274545.1 Fukomys damarensis | reverse complement strand
ACTGGTTAGGGCCGGGGATTTAGCTCAGTGGTTCTGCAGCCTGCTTCGCAAGCGCAAGGTCCCGAGTTCAATCCCTGGTACCACTAAATAGATAGATAGATAGATAGATAGATAGGATAGATAGATAGATAGATAGACGGACTTAATACTGTTTTCTTTTACTTATTTGTGCAACAAAGGAAGCACACACGTGGTACCACA
>NW_022933679.1:0-708 GCF_012274545.1 Fukomys damarensis | reverse complement strand
ACCTTACAACTATATATCATGTATATTTATATTTTGGATTATATTTCATTGATATGTATATGTAAATTTTATATACTAATTATTTCTGTGAATCAGTACAGAAATCATTTTGATAACCCTAAGAAAAGTGAAATTTGTACTCTCTGACTGGTATGTTTTAACATCAGTAAAACAAGCCAAATACAGGATTGTTCCTTGCAAAACATATATTACAAAATAAATTTGTTTTCAAAACACAGAAATAATCCTCAATGTCAAAAACTAACAATTCAACAACAAATGCAAAATTTCTGAACCAGACAATATCAGACCATACCAAAGTCATGACCAAAAAGTTCAAAGTACAATAATCAATACTGTTTCTGCAGACAAAGCACTATCTCACTGAAAAAAAATCAGTAAATAATCCCATTAATGACAGTGTCCAAAAATAGCAAATAACTGAGAATGATCATAACAAAAAAATAAACATTCACTATAACAAAAACTGTAGTGCTCTAAATAACAGAGAGAAAATGAAGACACTAGAAAGCAGATGCTCCTTGCTCCTGGATATGCACAGCCAGTGAATATAGTCAAAATGTTCATATTCCCACAGATGACAGATGTTTTTAATGCAATTCTCAGCCAACTACTTCCACTATTACTTACAAAACTATAAAGTACACTGCTACAATTCATAAGAAGTCAGAAAAGACCAAGAGTAGC
>NW_022933678.1:0-280 GCF_012274545.1 Fukomys damarensis | reverse complement strand
GTGTTTGCATTTTAAGATCCTCCCCATTTCTAGATAGCAGTTTCTGTTAATTATTAGCCTAAGTAGTTTGATTGGAAAACAACTGACATTAATTTGATAAAAAAATAAAAGAAAATATGAAATAAGTTGTATTCATTTCATTTTAAAATTATATATACTTTCTACATATTCTTTTTTGTTGACTATTTTCCAAGCCATGCCTGGTATCTAATCACAGGCAAACTGCACCAGATAGTAAGCATGGAGAACATGGTTAAATTATGGTAGTGAGTTTAGATCA
>NW_022933677.1:0-203 GCF_012274545.1 Fukomys damarensis | reverse complement strand
CCTGTACATGACAGGTCTTGGTTCTTATTTTTCCCCCATTCCCCTGCCCTCCCTTCACCCCCTACCTCCTCCCCTATTTACAAAGACTTAGTTTCCATTATTTACTTTTCTCATATTTTTCCCTTCTTTCCTTTCCCCTACCCTTCCCATTTCCCCTACACCTTTCACCCTTTTCTTCCTATTTCACATTGTCAGTTATACAA
>NW_022933676.1:0-218 GCF_012274545.1 Fukomys damarensis | reverse complement strand
AATTTGAAAATATTAAAGTGCATATGAATAGCTTACATTATGTTCAAGTTATTTAAAAACATTTAAAAATGGCATTGTTGGGCAAAGAAAATCAGTTTCAAAGTTGCAAAATGAGCAATTCCATCTATATTTATGTCTATCTATCTGTCTATTTTTGGTGATTTCTGATGTGATTGTTGTCTGTTATCAGTTGGGCTTGAGGCATCTGATGATCCTTG
>NW_022933675.1:0-294 GCF_012274545.1 Fukomys damarensis | reverse complement strand
TCCTTGTTATTTTGGTGTGTTCTTTCTTCCAAACCTGCTTCTAACTTTACTGCCACCTTTTAGACCCCAGAAGTTAAAAGAGAGGCCCTTCTTTTCACACAGCTGCACTTGTGAAATGCAGCAAGAACAGCTCGCTGATGAATCATCCCAATCCGTATTTAGGTGGCTAGACTTTCACTGGCCAAGATAGATGGGAGTTATTATATTTTTAATGCAAAAGCTAAAAAAGGCTGCTATGTCCAGTGGCTGAAATCAGGGCACACTTAATCTCATAATCTTGAAGGGTTTCTGGAT
>NW_022933674.1:0-216 GCF_012274545.1 Fukomys damarensis | reverse complement strand
GTTAAAGAGAGTGTACTGAAAATTAAACACACATGATCTTTATTTGCTAGGTGTATTTATACTTCATTTCTACTTTCATAGCCCTTCTACTACCAGTTGTTGCAAGCTCTAGGAGATTTCCTTTGCTCAGTAAGGATAAATACCAAGTCCATGGAGAAGGTCATCCTCAAGCAGTACTGCACTGTCACCTGATTCAACAGCAGCACTGATATTGGC
>NW_022933673.1:0-815 GCF_012274545.1 Fukomys damarensis | reverse complement strand
TTTTTGTTTGTTTGTTTTTTTGGTGCTGGGGATCAAACTTGGGTCCTTGCGAGTCAGGCTCTGGAACCACTGAGCTAAATCCTCATCCCAGTTATTCTTAAATCACAACTTCAGTAGATTTTAATATTTTAAAGGATGTTTAGAAATGTAGTTTCAAAAAAAATCATAGTGGCTACCAGGTATAGTTGATGCTTTTAGTTATTTTTGTTGTCTGAAGAGGACCATATTCTCTGAATTCTGAATGTTGAAAAGTTTCTTGAGTTCTTCATACTTAAAGGTCAGTTTGCTGTAAGTTCCTTGGCTATCACTTTACTTCCTTAAGTATCTAAAATTTAAATAATTTGTCAACATTTGGACTTTTCTGTATCATAGCACATTATACAATTAAGAGTTTAGAAAAAAAACGAGTTTAGGACTGAATTTTAATTTTTTGGAGGAATTCATTGTATCCTCTCCTGGTCTTATAGTTTAAATATGAATTGTCCTCCAAAGACAGCTGGGGCCAGGAGAGGTTATTGGCTCACAATGGTACTACGCAATAGTCTAAAAGCTCTGAAACTG
Organism: Fukomys damarensis; assembly: GCF_012274545.1. Classification (NCBI taxonomy): domain Eukaryota; kingdom Metazoa; phylum Chordata; class Mammalia; order Rodentia; family Bathyergidae; genus Fukomys; species Fukomys damarensis. The sequence continues at coordinate 254 of NW_022933673.1, read as the reverse complement.
AGAGGCAAAATAAGCTTTTCTCTCTTTAAATTGGTTTTTCTTAGGTATTTGGTCACAGAAATGGGGCATGGACTTGGTATTTATATTAGTAGCTTCTCTAAAGTAATTAAATAGGGTTTCATGACATCCAACAGATTTATGAGAACTTTACATTTCTAAAAGTCCTTTAAAATATTAAAATCAACTTAATTGTGATTTAAGGATAATATATAATTGAACTTCAGTAAACCAATTTAATTTTTCTAACTTTAAAA
>NW_022933672.1:0-333 GCF_012274545.1 Fukomys damarensis | reverse complement strand
TGTAGATTGTCTGTTAGCTCTGTTTGTGGTTTCTTTTTCAGTGCAGAAGCTTTTTAATAAGATTAGATCCCAGTTGTTTATTCTCTCTGCTAGTTGCTGTGCTACTGAGGATTTATTTATTTCCTATGCCAATATCTTCAAGAGTTCTGCCTAACAGACACAGCCTAATAGTTCAGCAAGTTTAGAGTTTATGTTTTAATATTTAGATCTTTAATCCACTTGGATATTAGTGTAGTGCATGGTGAAAGATAAGGGTGTAGTTTTAATCTCTGGCAGAATGAGATACAGTTTTTCCAGCACAGTTTATTAAAGAGGCTATCTTTCCTCCATTGA
>NW_022933671.1:0-238 GCF_012274545.1 Fukomys damarensis | reverse complement strand
ACTATGCCAGAGTTGTGCCAGGCCCTGCTTGCAGCACTTCACTTGGTCCTCACAGGATGCAGAGAGGTTGTGCACTTACGGGTGGGAGAGCTAAGCCTCGGGGCAAGGTAAGTGACTCAGCTAGAACCACATCACCAGTAAGTCTCTCCACCAAGTTTCTGGGGGTTTTGTTTGCTTGTTTGTTTTTTGGTGCTGGAGCTCAAACTCAGGGCTTTGCATGTGCCAAGCAAGCACTCTC
>NW_022933670.1:0-530 GCF_012274545.1 Fukomys damarensis | reverse complement strand
ATGCATTTATAGATTTTATATAATTTCATATAAATATTCTTATCCATTATTTTTCATTGCCTTTCTTGCTATGAATTTGTGTTCCTTGCTCTTTTTTTTCTTTCTTTCCAGTGCTGGGAATTGAACCCAGGGCTGCATGCTTTCTAGGAATGCACTCTACCACAGTGCTACATGCTTTTATCCATATCTGCTTTCATTTTCTAATTTTATTTATTCATTTCTTGTTTCTGTTTTTGGTACCGGGATCGAACTTGGGTCCTTTCGCTTTTCATTTTTTATTTTTATTTTGACACATGGTAATGCTAGTCGCTAAGATTCCTTGAGGGTCCTGGAACTTGTGATCTTCCTGCCTCAACCTCTTGTGTAGCTAGAATTACATGTGTGTACTATCACACCCAGCTTGATTTAAATTTTTTATTCCTCTAGAGTTTTACACACAACACTCTTTTCACATTTTTATTGCCAAATGTTTGTTATTTTATATGACTTTAACACAGTTTTAGAGTTGTGCAGATGTCTTTTTTTTTTTT
>NW_022933669.1:0-204 GCF_012274545.1 Fukomys damarensis | reverse complement strand
TTTATTTAAGAGTTTATTTTCCCCTTCTTTTATGCAAACATATAGGATAAACCTGCCCCTCCAAAACAAGATAAACCTGGCTTATATTTTCTTGTCCTAGCCTATCTTTATTGGCATGCATAAATAAATGCAATCCATGTATACTAGTTAGAAAATTCACACTGAACAGAAAGACACTAAACTAAGAGTAGAACACTCCCTCCT
>NW_022933668.1:0-1244 GCF_012274545.1 Fukomys damarensis | reverse complement strand
TTTTTTTTTTTTTTTTTTTGCTTTATTTTTTATTTTGAGATAGATTCTCATTAAGTAAGTCATCCGTGCTGGTCTCAAACTTGTGATCCTCCTACATCAGCCTTCTGAGTTGGGGTAAATAAAGATCTTAATCTATTTCTCTGTGTAGTATTGTTGGTATTGACACAACACAGGCAGCAATAGTCACTGCCCTCACCTGAAAGATAACTGTTGTTATACTAGACATCCAAGAAATCAAGTCAGAGTAAGGTGCTGAGAACACTGGTAGAAATGGAGATGATACAGAATGATTCATTCTTTCAGGATTTCTGGTTGTAAAACCCCAGGAAGGCCAAGATAAATATATCTTTTTCGTAAACGTATGTCCCACACTTAGCATGGTGTTCACTTACCACAGTCAAAATGTGGCAATTAAATAATTAAATAGATCGAGTACTTGTTCAACAGACGAAATGAATAATTAACACAGAACAATTACTCATCATTAGTCCACTACAGTAGCTGCCGCAGCAGAGAACATTTACCCAATGACTATTGAAAGGCTTCCTGATACCTTGGAAAGGTCAGCATTCAATTTCCATGCCGTTAATTTGATCATCTCTCCTCACAGGAGCGAACGTTGAAAGTGTAGATTGTTGTTTAATGTATAATGAGGGATCGGAGAGCTGGAGCTTGCACTGCTTTCAACCCTTCCCAAAAAACATCATCAGAGTCTTTCGGAGACTACCATTCTCCTCACATTCCTCCTCCTCTTTATGGCAACTTTTAAATTGACACCCTCTAATCACAACGATACAATCATACTGATGATGGCCTGAATAAAGACTAACATTAACATAGCCCTTGCCAAGCAGGGAGCTTTGTGATTTACAGTTATTGTTATAACCTGCAGCCAACATAGGAGGTAGAAACAATCATTATTCTTGCTTTTCCAGACTGAAAACTGAGAACCCAAAATGTCCAGAGACTTGCACTAAATTAATGGATTCACTGAGATTTGTATCTAAGGCTATATGCTACAGGAAGACCAGCTCTTCTTTAGTTCTAGGGTATAAATACTGACAAATTCATCATTAAATCTTAATTTCACAGCTCTGACTGATTCTGTTTGATCTTTTTGGATTTGGGGGGTTTTTTTTCTTTAATCACTACAATGATCTATATGGTACTATTTGAATCCTACTTTGTGTATAATAAAATCAGGGGTAAAAGTTTAAATAATGTGATCAGGAGCACCGAACTAA
>NW_022933667.1:1315-2361 GCF_012274545.1 Fukomys damarensis | reverse complement strand
GTCAAACTGTCAGAGATTTCGGCCAGTCACCATGGTTTTCCACAGAAAGAACTAAACACCCATGGCACATAGCACATAGGTTTTGATCCTCTCATTGCCCTAGTTTCTTTCTTTTTTGGGGGGGAACTGGGGATCGAATTTGGGGTCTTGCACTTGCAAGGCAGGCAGCAGAACCACAGAGCTCCCCAGCCCAGCTCTACTTTCTGTATAAAAGTTCTAACACTCATGCAACATAATCCCTGACCTCATCTCTAAATTGTAGAGGGAATGTGGAGAAAATGTGAATAGTGATAAATTTAACCAGTGAGTGATCATATTTTAACACAGACAGCTGGACAGACCACAAAGAGGCTGCCTGTCCTTCGAAGGCCCAGGGGACAGAGGGCATTGCTGAAAGCTGCTTACCAATACAGGACTCCCCGGATTGTGAATAGGTCCCATCGTCATGGAAACCGCTTCTGGACTCACAGTGGTACCACCCTGGTAAGTTAACACAGCGGGAATGGCTGTGGCACTCAACAAGGCCCTCTGTACATTCATCAATATCTGCCTCAGAGAAAAACACAAGCCCGCCAGGAAGTCAATGTCATTTGACGGTGACCTTTCTGTAAACACCCAAAACGTGGTCATGTCAAATGAGTTACAAGAAGAACAGAATGCCATTTCTCCCCCCAAATACAAAAAAATTGGAAAGCTTCATTCACTGGTGTTTTCTCACATACTGGACAATAAATGAGAGAGGCGAGGGTTAGGAAGACCCTCCTAACCACCATCTTGTCACCACAATAAACAAAAACCAAACTGAGGACAGTGGGCACTGCTTTACAATTGGGTGTGTGTGACATTCCTTGGATTCAGTGTTTCAAAATTAGTAATTTTAGATATCACTTTGTGTTCTTCAAAGATACTTATGAACAAATAGTTCAGGAGACTGGGTTAAGTACTGTTTTACTGATTTTTCTAAATTACAGTCTCAAAGCTTTCAAAGAAGAGTGATAATGACCATTGCTTTGCAAATTTATTTGACTAGTGAGTCTTTTTTTTTT
>NW_022933667.1:0-327 GCF_012274545.1 Fukomys damarensis | reverse complement strand
TTTACACAGAGAGAAAGCTTCACCCTCCCTTACAGAACGAGAGCAGTGCTTTCCAAATGCAAAGCACCAAGATACATAGCTAGAAGACTGATTTTCATAGCAGTCTGAAAATCGAAAGGGGAAGACTAATTCTATGAGGTTGAAATCTAGAAGACTGATTTTCATAGCAGTCTGAAAATCGAAAGGGGAAGACTAATTCTATGTGAGGTTGAAAGAACTCTCAGTAACGGAGCAACAACAAATTCTACCTGTGGCATTAAAAAGCTGTCAGAAAAACAATACCCACAGATTCCATCACCTTTATGTTGCTAACAATACTTTGGATAA
>NW_022933666.1:0-253 GCF_012274545.1 Fukomys damarensis | reverse complement strand
AAGACACTATCAAAAGAGTTGAAAGAAAAGTTGCAAAATGGGTGATCACAGTTGTCAATATTAAATGTGATAGGTTTTATTTTTCTAGATTTATAAACACAAGAGACATCCATTTAAAAACAAAACCAGGCCTTGAATTGTCCTGTCTCAAACAAAGATAAGGAGAAGGAAGCAGAGGAGAAGGTGCTAAAAATTATTAGCTGTCATGACATGCAAAAAGGAACTGGTGATACCTCTAATAGTGTCTCGAATT
>NW_022933665.1:0-1044 GCF_012274545.1 Fukomys damarensis | reverse complement strand
CAAAAAAACAATCATAAAAGTTCCTGCAGCCAAGTCTAGTGTAATTCACTGAGTCATCCTCATGTATCTGCAGGGAACTCATCCCAGGGCCCCTCCTCCATGGACACTAAAATCCAAGGATGTCAATTCTCCTATTTAATGGAACAGTATTTGCATATAACCCATGCAGATCCAGCTGTATACTCTAATTCATCTCTTGATTACTTGTAACACCTAATGTTATTTACATGGTTGTTACACTGTATTATTTAGGGAACGATAAGAAGATGGTGTCACAGAACTGCTTTGTGTCACGGATGTCCCGTTCCTAATCAGCTTCTCCTTTTCTACTGCTCTGTACCATAATATCTCCTTCAACCCTTTCCCAAAGGCCTGGAAATCAGTCATGAAGAAAATGGAACAATCCACTACATCACTATGAGTTTTACAGGCTTTTGAGGGTTGTTTTTGTTTTTGTTTTTGCCCTTATCTCCGATTATTGCCGGGCTGCTGATGAAACGTACCTGAAAATAACCTTCAAACAAATGCTGTGGACTGTGCATTGATGGTTCTGATTCAGAACACATCTGGGGTGTTGTGTCATCTATCTATTAAAATGTTTCCAAAGGATGAAGACTCATTGATAGATAATGTCTTATTTACAAGCATGTCCTTGGGTATCAGATGCTGCTGTCACAAAGCATTTGAAATGCCTTCTGCTCCAATCATTGCTTTATGTTCACTGCATATAAATAAGATCAGATTCTGAATGCAAATCATCTTTCAAGCTAGCTGGTTCAGGCTGTCAGAACTTGTGGAAAAATGATCCAAACAGGTGAAAGTTAGCCATTACATTGGGAACAGGAAATGGCACCGAAATCTGCATAAGAACTATCTGATATCCCACCTCCCTGGTCAGTCACACTCACCATGTCTGTTGTATTTTTAGGTATTCCTTTGTGTACTAGTCTTTTAGTTGTTGCCATAGTGATTGTGACATGCATTCTATTTTTGAATTTATTTTTAACTGGTTCATAACAATATATAAATTGTACATATTAGTGG
>NW_022933664.1:0-718 GCF_012274545.1 Fukomys damarensis | reverse complement strand
ATCAAATAATGTAAAATTCCTTTTCAATCAAGTTAGCCTTTATTTCAGAAAGCATAAATTCTTTATGTAGGAAAAATTTAAAATTGATGGCAATCAATGAATGAAAAAAAAATTTCACTATGGGTCATCTGTGAATTTTGTATTTTCCCCTGGCTGTATGAGAAAGCAAGCAAAAAGGGAAATCCAAATGATGACTGTTCCACATTTCCCAAGATGCCCTTTTCTTTTTGAGTTAACAAAAAACTGATTAGTGCATATTCCTTCATTTGTAAGGAGGAAATGTATTTTGTAGGATGCTGGTCTGAGTGGAAGAAGCTCTAGGTTATAAACCCAGCTCTACAGCTATCTAGTTTTATAATATGGGCCATATATTTACTCTCTCTAGACAGGAATTGTCCATATGAGAAACTAAGAGTTTGTCCAAAATGCATGCCACTGTCATGAGCTTCAAGCATGTCAAATGAATATTTTCATTGACAATAACATGTTTACTCTTCTCACATTTTCATTGGCAATGGTTTTATTTATCATGTGACCATGTGCATGTTCTTCTTGGTGTCTGTACTTCCTTCACAGTGGTATTTCTGTGTGTGTGTGTGTGTGTGTGTATGTGTACTATGTTTTTTTTGTTTGTTTGTTTTGTTTTGTTTTTTTAGTACCGGGGATCGAACTCAGGTCCTTGTGCTTGCAAGGCAGACCACCAAACCGCTGAGCTAAA
>NW_022933663.1:0-264 GCF_012274545.1 Fukomys damarensis | reverse complement strand
TAAACAACCAACGAAACATACATCTTTCCTTCAATTCGTGTGGTCCTTTTCGTATTTTTTTTTTGTTTTTCTTTTACGGGGGAGGCGGCGTTACCGGGGAAACGTGCGGGTGGGGGTTGGGGGACTCTTGCGCTTGCGCTTGCGCTTGAGCAGCAGGCGAGGGCCCCCACGGAGCTACATCCGCTCCTTGCCGCCCCTCCTCCCATTCCTATAAACTTTCTTGGTGCCTGGGAATCGACCTCCGGCCCTTGCCTTGGGCAGGCA
>NW_022933662.1:0-220 GCF_012274545.1 Fukomys damarensis | reverse complement strand
TTCTAGAGGATGGACAACTTCTCCATCAAAAAGCTTTTGATTAGGCTTAGCCTGGCTAACTCATTTTTTTTGTCCAGAAGCATATTAAAATAATTTTTAGAAGTTGTGTGGCTCCCATGCATTAGATTTATACATTTTCATGATCGATTTAAGCTTGGTTCTGTGTGTCTTTCTTAAACCACATTTTTATTTAGAATTTGGATTCAGAATCCAATGTGGG
>NW_022933661.1:0-228 GCF_012274545.1 Fukomys damarensis | reverse complement strand
GTGGGGAAAAGTAGCTTTGAATCTCAGAAGTTTAACACTAAAATGATCTACTTTTTCTTTTTTTGAAGAAGGGAAAACACTAGTGACAATAAACTTGGAGACCAGTGGAAGAGGCGACTTAGCGACAAAGCCATAGTCTCCATCTTCCTTCAGATGGGATTTCCTTCTTGTGGCACAGAAGAGTGGAAACCGATTCAGATGGTGTAGGGAGCCTCTGAGGGAAAGGTT
>NW_022933660.1:0-574 GCF_012274545.1 Fukomys damarensis | reverse complement strand
AAAAAAAAAAATCAAATGAAAGGAAAAAGAAAAGAAAGAAATCCATGAGATTAAAAATCATATTGAAAGTATGGGCAGCAGAATTTACCATGGTAAAGACAGATTTTCCAAGCAAAAGATAACAATGGCTTAAAAGACCAACTACTCAGACAATTTAAAAACAAGAGAACATGAAAAATGGATTGAACAATTCCTATATTACATAAAGAAAACTAATCTATAAGAATAACTGAAAACTCAAAAGCCAGCACAGATGGCTTAAAATATCTGTTCATCATAATAATGGCAGAGACTCTCCAAACATAGGGAAAGAAATAAACACATAGACAAGTGAAGTACATAAATCCCTTTTAAAAAATGACCAGAAGAGAACCTCTCGATACTATGTGATGCTCAAAGTACCAGAAGTCACCACAAGGAAAAAATCTTGAAAGCTATTAGAAAAAAAAAAAAAAAAGGAAAATGTAGGGGAAAGGTAATAAGGGAAAAGGCAAAAAAAAAAGAGAGAGAGAGAGAGAGAGAGAAAATGGAAAAAAAGTATTTGTAAATAGGGAAGGGGGGACAGGGATAAGGG
>NW_022933659.1:0-233 GCF_012274545.1 Fukomys damarensis | reverse complement strand
TGCAAGGAATGGCTGGCTTGAACCATAGGCAGGAAGGCAGTTCCTACAGATAATGCTAGGTTTCCCAGCTCCTAGTATCACATAGATAACACTTAACTGGACAGTCTGGTCTAGGTACACTAACAATGTCCCTCTGACTTAACAAGAGTCTTGGGAGCACAAAAGATATATTTCAGGGACATGGTGCTGAATATTTTAGTTTTACTCAGGGACAATACAATGTGTCACGTGAC
>NW_022933658.1:0-207 GCF_012274545.1 Fukomys damarensis | reverse complement strand
GTCCATCATAGTGGAGGCAGCAGTCCAAAAGAAAGCACAGAGGTGGAGTTTAAAACTGTAGATAGTAGAGAGCTCACAAAGTGACTTCACAAATCAGAGCCAGAGATGACTCATGGGGAGACAGCCTAGCTCTGTGACACCTCTGAGTTTCTAAACTGTCTAATAGCTACCCTTTTCTTCAGTGTCTGTTTTCCCATTTGTGTTACA
>NW_022933657.1:0-376 GCF_012274545.1 Fukomys damarensis | reverse complement strand
CCCAGAGGCGTGTGCATGTCCCTCTCTCTGCTCAAAATCAGCATGAGGTCAGAAGAAAGGCACAGACAGAGCAGAGGTGCTGATACCTGTTGCAATCCTTTTAGATCTGTGAGAAAGAAATGAAAGAAACAACACACACAAAGACAGAGCAAGACTGAATCCCCAAAGACCCAGTCATGTTTATTTTTATACAGTCTCTTCGGGCACCCCCCTCATCTACTGACAGTACAATTCTCCTACTTTATCTGTTTGTCAGAACATTCCAACTGTCTCGTGAGATTGCTGACTCATGCTCAAGAAGCCCAGAGCATGCAACTGGACTTCCGCCCTTCCCATTTGCTCAGAAGAGCACTCTGTCTTGTTTGCAGGCACAGAG
>NW_022933656.1:0-273 GCF_012274545.1 Fukomys damarensis | reverse complement strand
GCCTTCTCTAGATAGTTTGTCCTTCGCGTCTGTCTTATTTCACTTTCTGTAATGTTTTCAAGGCTCAGCTGTGTGGCACCACATACGGGAACTTCATTCCTCTCTGGGCGGAGTAACACCCTACGGGGCGGACACGTCAGTGGGCCATCCTCCCCATGTTACTACTGCGCCGTGTGCTTCTGTGAACGCGGTGTACGGATCCCTGCTGCGGTCTCTGTCTTCAGTTCCCCTGGGTGTGGGCCCAGGCGCAGAATTGCAGGAACGTATGGGAAT
>NW_022933655.1:0-212 GCF_012274545.1 Fukomys damarensis | reverse complement strand
CAATATTTTAGCAAATAAAGGAAATGGTATTGACTAAAAGAAAATTGTCATCGTTTGTCAATTCCTAAAAAAAGAAGGGATTATATTTCTAACAGGAAATATAAACTCCATGCCAAATTTCCTTTATGGGGGCAAGATAAAGGACAGACATAATAGCGCATGCTTATGAGGATGTAAAAATTATGTTCTAAAGCAGTTTGTGTTTGTCTTAT
>NW_022933654.1:0-266 GCF_012274545.1 Fukomys damarensis | reverse complement strand
AAAAAACTAGATTCCATTTGGACTGAGGTTCAAGGAAAAGGGAATTTAAATGCATGAGTCAGTTTGAGTAATTGCAAAAATATAACTAGACACTGGATTAAATTAGGAATAAGTAAATCGTGTTTGTGCATCTATCTTTCAGAAATACATACTGAAATATTTAAATATGAAGTAGCATGATGGACAGGATTTGTTTCACGTCATTTCAGTGGCAGGGATGATGGTAAATATGAATACAGATGGAACCAGTTTGGCCATGCAGCCAT
>NW_022933653.1:0-399 GCF_012274545.1 Fukomys damarensis | reverse complement strand
CTTAGTTCCCTGGGAACATGTCCTGAAGGGGATTATGGGACCTCGTCCCTTTCTTTCTTTGTTTCCTAGCTAATGATAAGAACCATTTGCTACTCCATGAAATCTTCACCATTGACATCTAGCATGCCACTTGAAGCCCAAATAAATGGTTATACTCAGTCATGTACTGGAATCTCCAAAACCATTAACTAAATAAGCCCTTTCTCCTAAAAAATTAATTACTTCATGATGCAAAGCTGACAAGTACAATGCTAGAGTTGAGTTGAAGAAAGTTGTGCTGAATTATTTTCTTTTTTTTTTTCTCATTGAGTTTATTGGTACATTTTAGGTATACAAGGCAGTTACATTCATCATTGGGATCTTGTACCTTTACATGACAGGTCTTGGTTCTCATTTTTT
>NW_022933652.1:0-3259 GCF_012274545.1 Fukomys damarensis | reverse complement strand
ATGCTACTACACAGATTTGATGCCAATCTCAAATATCAAACATTGTCCTTCAACCAGGAGAGGTTCACACACTGTTTGAACTACTGCTACCAATGTGAAGAATATTACTAAAATTAAGCTTTTTGTGTTAAACTGGAATGCTAATTATTTGAAAATCTTATTTTTTAGGAAACATTCATTATTTATTTTCATTATTATACTTTCATCACCTTATCTTGCTTAAGTTTCAAAAACAGCTTTCTCAAACATTATACAACACTGCTAAGTCCATCAAGTTTGTAGAAAACAATGATTTCTTAAGAGATTTCTTACACTTTTGGAGAAGTTCTGTCTCCTAGAAATATTTTCACTGGAACTGACTTGTGAGAAAAAAAATCTGCTGGGTTATATTTAAAAATATTAGATGTCTATGAATTAATAGGACTGCATTCTATTAGGCTGAAGACAGTTACTATCTCCCTTACTGGACTGTAGTCACCAGGAGTTGAGCCAGATTTTCTGTCCCACGCCCCCACTCAACTGCACTTAGTACAGCATTTTACAAATAAGGTTTCTTACTAATAGTAAATGAATGGATAGATGCAAGTATAAAGATCCACACTAAACATTTATATAACAGAACTCAATGAGTAATTAGGGAAACAAAACAATGAACTTAGAATTTCTTAATTTCATCACATTTGAAAGACAGTTTTAGATTAATTTGTAGAGTATTTTTACTTTCAAAATAAATGCCTTCTATGCTTCTATGTTTTTCAGAAATATTAACAGTATTTTTTCTCCTTTTGAGAATATGTGCCTATTGTAGTTTAATACGTAATCTAGGAAACTAGATTCCAATTGTCTATTGCTGAAATAAACTCTATTTTCTCTTATTTTCCTTCTTTTTCACATTACTTTTTTTTCTAAAGAGGAGACAATAGAAGTTACACAATCAGGTAAGTGTTTACTGTCTCACAGCAGGTAACAATGAGATGTAAAAACAGATGTAAATTTGAATCCCTACTTCTGTAAATTTACAAAATCCCTTAAATACTCATATTCCTCCCTTCCCTCAGAAATAACTCCCAATTTGTTGCTTGTTAAGAGAAGTGACCTGTGTCACCTTTGCACCTCACCACTGGTTATCATTCATGAGCACTGGCTTCCTTAACACTCTTGTCTGAAAGCCGCAGTGAAGAAAGTCCTCAGTGCACCACACCTCTGTCCTAGAAGCTGCACCCACAGTGTGCCGGCGACAGGATGTGACCTTTCCAGGGCTTCCATTCATTAGTCATTTACTGAGCATCTACCACACCAGCCAAATCCTTAATTCTATTTAAAGGTAACAACTGAAATTGAGATCATTTTCCTGCTGGTTCAAGATTAGACTTATTAATAAACACCCAGCAGCCTCCATTTCACTTCGAGTCCTGTAGGAAGGCAAGGGCTGTGTGTGCGTGTGATCTTACAGAAGCAGCGTGTGTGCTCCCAGAGAGGGAGCGGCTCCAGATGGCAGAGCCCTGACCATCACCCCTTCACTCACGCGGTTGCCTCCTCTCCAATCGCTTCCTTCAGAAATGAATCAGAAAATCAGGTTTTTGAGATGATGACTTGTTTTTTTCTCCCTAGGAAAGAAGAAAATTGAAAAACTTGAAAAGGAAAGTAAAGGTAAGGTAACATTTTAAGACATGCACATCAAAGTGGCTTAAAAAAACAAAAACAAAAGAAAAATCCCCATAAGCATACAAAGTATATGACTTGAAAACACTATCAAAATATGCACCCTGATTTTATAACATGCATCAGAATTACAGTTCATCCATGCACAAGTTAAAGGCATCCTATCGTATTATGAAATATCGAAAGAGTATATAAAATTAGGTCCTAAAGCAAACTTTACCGATCATTGCTAAATTAACATTAAAGATTTACTTACACAGGACTGAGGAAATGTGAATTTTGACTGTACAAAATTTAATCCTAAGCATTAAGAAGACATATTAGCAGATGTAGCTCCTTAGCGGGGTGTGGTAAAGTTTACCTGCATACTGGCACTCTGGAAAGTGAGGGGACGGATCGAGTTGAGCCCAACCTTGGAAATGAGGTGACTTTAGTGAGGCTCTGTGTAAATAAATAAATAAATGGGACTAGACCTTAGTACGAAGTCTCTGGATTTGAGATCCAGTATTGCAATATATGTATATTATGTATGTATGTATGTATAGATAGATAGATAGATAGATAGATAGAGATCTATCTATCTATCTGTATATATCTTACATATATATGCATTATTCTTTACTTAAAAAGAGAAATGAAGCGTGTTCAAGAGGAAAAAAAAAATTTAGGAAATTGAAAAACAATTCAAAGCCCTGAAATCAAAATATTTTTGAGTCAGAATCTATTTGTACCACTGGTAAATGAAATTTCTGTTTATGTGAGGGATGATCCCTGATCTGGTTAAAAGAGGAAATGTGGTGAGTAATGGTGGCTGTGTGTTAATGTGGGGTCAGAGGAGTAGAGGCTGATGGGAAATCCAGGAACCAGCCTCTGCCTGGTGAAACAGGAAGTTAGAAATGCTCCTTTTTCCACCTTGACATTCGATGGTTTAGTCAGTGAAATGCACCTATATTACAGTAATCACTGCTTTCAGTGGAAAATTCACAAAGGCTTTAAGTATCTTAGAAAACTTCCATGGATCACAAGGAAAGCATCCTTAGAAGTGTCAGAATGATGGTCAGAAATAACAAAAAAGAGCTTTTATTGTTTCTCTCCAAATTCAGTTTATCACAACGACCAGTTTGGCATGAATTCTAATTAAATTAATCACTAGACTCATGTCTCTGTTTTTGCAAACAAAGTGATCCACTGCTAACATTTATTTTATTAGATTTCAGTTGGATAAAACACACAATTTTGTACAATGTACCAGATAAAATATTTACAACACTTAAATTATTCCCATGTTTCTACACTTAAAGTGAGGCAAAATTTTAATGAAATTTGCCATCACAAGTTAATATTTTAACCTTTATTTTTCCTTTGAACAGTTCCAACAAGAAAAGAAAGACTTCATTTGCACAATGTGACAAAAGGTAATCTTCAAATCCACATATATTCGGAGGTTGTACTGAGAAAGGCCTGAATCGTGCAGGTGCTGAACACTATGAATTTGAACACACGTCTTACTTTAAAGCACGGAAGCCTAGTAGGTACACACTTCTGATAATAGCATGTGTAGACAGAAAATGTAGCAGAAATGTTTCAGTAGTAAATT
>NW_022933651.1:0-231 GCF_012274545.1 Fukomys damarensis | reverse complement strand
CCAGGGGGGCAGCACCGTTTGACTGGTGCCATTCCCTGGCTGCAGGTCAGGACTCAGGAGAGCGGTCACAGTTCCATCTGCATACGGCTGGCAGCCTACCCACAGGGACAGGAAGCCACCTGGGGTGACTGGGCGGGGAGACAAGAGCGGAAGTCAGAAGCACCTCCTAAAATAAACACGAGGACAGTACCGCTCACAAACGAGATGGTCACGTAGGAGCCTGGTGAGCGT
>NW_022933650.1:0-409 GCF_012274545.1 Fukomys damarensis | reverse complement strand
AAATAACATTTTGCCAGGTATAAAATTATACTGTGACCATATTTTTACTTTGTTTGCTGATCTTTCTTTGCATTGTTTTTGAAGGGAAATCAGCTGACATCATTACTTGTTTTTTTTCCTCTGTGCTGGATGTGTCATTTTTCTTTGACTCTTTTTATCTTGCACAAAAATCTGATCAGAAGTCCTCTGAATACACTAGAGAGACACTTATTGTGCACAAAACCCTCTCTTTTAGCTTTTCACTCTACAGTATTATGTGTGTGTATTGTCCAGCATTCTGTTTGAATCTCAAGGGAATACAAGTGGAGATCTGCATTGCTTTTTCTTAAAGCAGCTGTCCCTGATCTTATACTCTGCCCAACAAAAACTAAATAGCTCATCCTATTTATTTATTTATTTATTTATTTAT
>NW_022933649.1:0-215 GCF_012274545.1 Fukomys damarensis | reverse complement strand
GTACTGTAAGAGAACTGATGCAATGAACAAGTTATCTGTAGCCAGTAAGAAGAAACATTTAAAAAAATGATTAAATGGTTCATGATGACAACTAATCCCAACACTTAGGAGGCTGAGGCAGGAAGACACTGCAAGTTTCAGGCCAGCCTGAGCTACAAAGCAAGATCCTGTTTCAAAAGAAAAAGAAACCAAACAAACCAACAAAAACAAAAATC
>NW_022933648.1:0-720 GCF_012274545.1 Fukomys damarensis | reverse complement strand
GAGCATTGTCCTTCAAGCTATGAAGGCACTAATTGTGGGAATGGAATTTGGGTGCAATTACTCTGACCTCAGCAGCTATGGATGTTATCTCCTATTAGCCCAAAAGCTGTTAGGCCATTACTCTGGTCTGGCTGTGGCCATTAGCAGGGAGGTCATGTTAACCTGCTCGCTACAGCATAGCTCAGGAGATCCTTTTCTGAGTCACATAGCTTCAGTCAGATGCACTTGAGGGATTTAACTTTTTGCAGCCTGCACTGCTTACAGCATGTTTTGGGCATAATCAACATACTTGAGAATTCAAGACACATAATTACAGACATCCAATTGCATAAACATAATTACCTACATAAATACATTATCAGAAAAAGAAAAGAATGAATATAAAGATAATTATTTTATGATCTCCTTTTACATCATTCATACACAATCAAGAGTAAATGTTATGAATTACAAATAAATTAGACTGACATTATTATTGTATAAATTATTGAATGGCAACTGAAATTTCTTAACACCTTTACCATTTTTTAGATACTTTTCATATTTTTGTTGCTTACATATTTGTACACTCTAAAAAATTTAGATAAGCTATCTATATCAACAATTAAAAACATAAGGCTTTAATTCCACATACTTTCTGTAATCCAAAGCATCATTTTACATACATAAATACAAACCTTATAGGTAAAACCCAAAAAACTAATTGGAAACATAGTGAAA
>NW_022933647.1:0-2216 GCF_012274545.1 Fukomys damarensis | reverse complement strand
TTTAAAAAAAAAAAAAAAAAGAGGAAAAAAGAAGATCTTCTCCTGGTCTGCCACTTACTGCACATTTTGCAAAAGAAGAGCAAAGCGAAACAAACATAAAGTGTCACGGTCATTTATTTGTGACACATACTAGGGTTTTGGCAGCAGGCTGGATCTTCCTAGCTCAGAACCAATGACGCTGAAGCTCAAACCTAAAACATGAGAGAAAATAATTTCCAAACACAAGCCCCACCTCTCCGTAACTTATAAATTCCCACGACTTGCTACCAGAACCAGAAAAGCAGCGGAGGACCAAACCTCTGTGCCACAGTCAGGAAGACTTCGGGGTCTCGGGATGCACTCCGGCTTTAGGGCTGCTAAGCCTCAGCGCGCTTCTGAATCCTGTCACCTTCCCTCTAGCCAGTTTTAGCTACCCAGAGTCAACTGTGGTCCAAAATTTTAAATGGAAAATTCTAGACGGAAACAATTCATCAGCTGTGCATTGTGCATTCTACTGAGCAGCATGCTGAAAATTTTGCTGTTTGGCTCTGTCCCACCCAGGACAGGAACTGTCCCCTTTTCCAGCATATCCACAATACATAGGCTCCCTGCCCTTAATCACCTAGGGGCTTTCTGGGCTAACAGAGTGACTGTTGGAGTCTTGCAGCGTTTGTCTACAGATTACCCTTATTTTTCTTAAACATGGCCACGCAGCGTTACAGTATCACGCTGGTAGTTTTATTACAATATGTTGCTATAATTGTTTTATGAATTTCCTGTTTTAATTTCTTACTGTGCCTAAATTTATAATAAATTAATCTTATAAAATTATAAATAATCTTACAAAAATCTTTATAAATTAATCTTTCTCATAGGTATGCATGCATAGAAAAAACAGAGTGTAGGGAGAGCTCGGGCATCCCATGGGGGACTCCGCATAATCCCTGTGGGAAAAGGGGGAAGAGTACTGTCTGTGAAAGGGGAACATTTCAGAGCAGAAACTGGGTTATAGATGTTCACAAAACCCCCACCTCTGGTCATTTAACTCACAGGAGAACCACTGTGGGGAGGGAAATTAAACCAGTGGTTACAGAAACTTGTAGAGGGTCCTTTGCCGGCTCCTTAGAACCTTAGCATTACTGGGAGCCGAGGAAAATTTTGTTTTCTTTTTCTGAACAAAAAAGAACACCGACTCTGACTGGGTTAGAGCCGTCAGGGTGAGTCGTGTCCTCCACAATGGCAGGAGTTTGGGGCTCAGTTTACGAGAAGAGGCTAAAGCTCACCAATACCAACATTTTGCCCAACTTCAAATGTCCAGGGTAAATGCTGTCATTTGGTGTCGACAGGAGAGGATAAAATCACCCCACAGAGCTCAAGCCCCCTCCCAGCCAGCCACAGTTTGTCTGGTAAAGGGCAGGAGAAGGTGGGAGAAAATCCAAGCTCTAGCTCAGAAAACTAGAAACTCTTTAATGGCAATAGCTTTTTTTTCTTCTTCTTCTTCTTTTCTGTAACAGAACTTTTTTTAAATTACAAGAGTATTTTCTTTTTAAGCATGTGATGAAATGTACTTAGGAGCCACCTGTCCTTGATTTATGAAAGTCCGTTCATTGAAAGTGGCCTCCATGCCAGCAAAACCCACGCAGCGTAACACAATTCCCCTGGTGAGGCCTCCAGAGATCCTGTCCCCAGATCACAGGCACATCATCTGCAGGAGTGGGGAGCCCCTGCGTGTCATGTTATGTCCTTGGGTTACTGCTGTGTGCTGCTGACTCACTTGGCTCCCCGGAATGCGCTAACTCATTGTCACCTAAGAGTGACATGTGTGGGCCCTAAAAGACAATGCGGCTGCTGACATAAGCGCTACTCTTCGTCATGGAGCTGGGCGTAGAGCTTTCACTGGCTCTCAGATTAGAGGTGTGGGCACCCTTCCAGGCGGCGGTCACCCAAACGCCTGTGTCTGCAGATGGGGAGAGCCACAGGAGCTTGGGAGGACAGAATCGTGACACTGCTTAGAGAACAACAGCAGAGTCTCCTTCCCAGTGCCAGCAGTTACAGGGCTCTTGGGCCACAGAGTTTCTTCAATAATACACACCCACAGCCACCTCGACTTGTGGTGCGGCTGTGTCCCATAAACCCACCATAAGTTGAAAAAAACGTAAGCCTTCTTCGTTGTTTTTGTTTGTTTGTTTGTTTTTGAGACAGGGTCTCACTATGTAGCTGAGACTGACCTGGAACTC
>NW_022933646.1:0-508 GCF_012274545.1 Fukomys damarensis | reverse complement strand
AATCTCATGCCGCTACTAACTAGGGAAGCCACACGCCAATAGCCAGGGAGAGCAACTGCCAGCATATCACTCACCGGAACCCGATCCCCAGCGCCAACAGGAACCCTGACCCGACAGGAGGGACTTCTACCCCGACGTCGTTCCTCAGCCTGGACGTCCAACTAATCCCGACACTCACCGTCCAGCGCTCAGGACACTACTCAGGGAGGAAGATGGGGGGCCTATTCCCTCCCCGAAATCGAGCGCTGACCCTCCTCGCGGGCCCGTCGCTGCCCACTCTAGCTAGGCACCCAGGGGCAGTTCCCGGGAAACACACATTCGACCCCACCTTCAAGAAAGGCACTGCCCTCACCTTCCCTCGCACAGGCAAACTACCTGGAAGGTGAATTGCGTCCGGGTCATTCTCACCAATCCTAACCCTAACAATAGCCCACAGCCTGATTAATAGGTTGCCGTGGGGCGGCACTTGAAATCCTCCCCTGTGCTTAAGCCTCAGGTGCCATCTCAT
>NW_022933645.1:0-204 GCF_012274545.1 Fukomys damarensis | reverse complement strand
GGACATGTACTCTCCCATGTTTGTTGCAGTACAATTCACAACAGGCAAAAAACAGAAACAGCCTAAGTGCTCATCAACTGATGAATAAAAAAAGATGTGGTGCATATACACAATGGAATATTAATCAGCAATAAGAAATCGTGAAATCCTACCATTTGTGACAACACAGATGGAACTGGAGATCGTTATGTTAAGTGAAACTCC
>NW_022933644.1:0-279 GCF_012274545.1 Fukomys damarensis | reverse complement strand
GTAGGCCTCCATTTCCTTCCCCGAGCCACAGACAGCCAGAACCAGGACAGATGTCAGTGAACAGCAAGTCCAACTCTTTCATTCTACAGATGAAGGAACCGCGGCCCAAGGAGGCTGTGTGGTCCACTCAAGGCCACACAGAACATCAGAGGTGGTGCTAGAACCGGAACCGGGTTCTACAGCCTAGATCTCATAATCCCAGCATCTGTGAGCTTCGAGGGGTGATGACTCTGTGCAGCTAGCTTGCCAGTCTCCCTGGCACCCAGTGTGGCACCTGGC
>NW_022933643.1:0-323 GCF_012274545.1 Fukomys damarensis | reverse complement strand
TTTTTTTTTTTGTACCAGGGATTGAACTCAGGACCTTGCCCTTGTAAGTCAGCCACTGTGTCCCTGAGCTGAATCCCCTGCTCCATCAGTACATTTTACAAGTTGGGTGCACTGTAGTCTGGTGCCTATATGGTAATAATTGTCACCTCTTTCTTTTGGACTGTTCCCTTAATCAATATGTAGTTGCCTTCTTTCCTTCTTCTGATCATTTTTGGCTTCAAGACCACTTTGAATATAATATAACTATCTCTGCCTTTTTTGGGGTGATTCCTGTTGTATGGACTGTTGTTTTCCATCCTTTGATTTTTAGCCAATGAGTTTCT
>NW_022933642.1:0-218 GCF_012274545.1 Fukomys damarensis | reverse complement strand
ACGAGATGACTTCAGGGCTGTTCTGAATTGGCCAGTTACTGGCTGTCCTGAGAGCTCAGCCAGAGCAGTTCCTGGGAAGACACCTGAGGGCTGTGCTGCCCTCTGGGAATAGGTCCTGCTTTTGCTCCTGTTGAGGGACCTGGGGGACTCATCACAGCACCTTACAGTGAGCTTATAGCCCCTGCCAAGCAGATATCTCTCCTCAGCATGCCCATGTT
>NW_022933641.1:0-500 GCF_012274545.1 Fukomys damarensis | reverse complement strand
CCTCACAACAGTGATTCAGTCCCTTCCAGGCAGAGATCTAGAAACCAAAGGGAATACAGTCTTGCTCAATTTAAAGTGTGGACTTCTCTGTGACACTCACAGCGTTGCAGAACCTTTCTCTGTGGAGTACTTCACGTTCAGGAAGTAACTGCTTTGGTTTCAAAAGTCTAAGTGGCGAAAGAAGCTGTTTCCCATGAAAAATTTCATTGTGAACCGCAGAAGCACTCTACTGAGTGCATTTTTGTTCTAACTTAAAACTGATTCTAACCCCAAGTATACAGGAATCTGAAGGCTTGTGTGCACTCAGAGCCGCTGGCCACACTCTTAAGACTTAAGAGCTTTTCTGCTAAAGTGCCTCAAAAGAGTGTTTCAATCTCGGCCAAGCAGAGACTGACAAACAAGGAGGAATACATTTGTACTACATGTAAGGTGTGGACTTCATTGGTAAACTCAAAGCGTTGCAGCACCTTTATTGGTGGAGTACTTCACATTCAGGAAAC
>NW_022933640.1:0-226 GCF_012274545.1 Fukomys damarensis | reverse complement strand
TCTTATACTTCTTTTTAAAATGCTATCTGATTCTTCTCAGCTTTCCAAATAGTGCGGAGAGGCTCATAGGTCTGTGGATTAAGACTACATGTGTGAACAAGTGCAGTATCCTCAGTATAGGATATCTTGAGGAAGAACACACTCTTTAAAAAAAAATATATATATACTCTTTAAGATTTCTTGTTTTGATTTGAGTGCACAGCAAGTGTGAGGTTAAAGAATTTGA
>NW_022933639.1:0-241 GCF_012274545.1 Fukomys damarensis | reverse complement strand
TTCACGAGCTCTGGTCTTTATTAATATGACTTCTTTACTCCAGGAAATTTGTATTTTGGAACACAGAAATTGCAATGAACCATTTGATTTATTTCAGGAATGTTATGGCTTAGATCTCAAATATCCCTCAAAAGGCTCATGTGTTTAGAGGTGGTACTTTTGGAAGATGATGGGATATAGGGGCTCTAAGCTCATCAGTGGAGACTCACAGAAGAGTTCAGAGCTCAAAGCACTCTTAGGG
>NW_022933638.1:0-204 GCF_012274545.1 Fukomys damarensis | reverse complement strand
TGTCTGGTGAGGGCCTTCTTGTTGTATTAGGACCTGGCAGAAAACGTCACTGCCCTGTATATGGTGGTTCAGGTCTCTCATTTTTCTCTTCATAAAACCACCAGTCTCATCCTGGGGACCCCACCCTGATACCCTTATACCAATTTCCTTTCCAAGGCCTCTCCTCCAAATACTGTCAGCCTATAAATTTGGGGATGATGAATG
>NW_022933637.1:0-252 GCF_012274545.1 Fukomys damarensis | reverse complement strand
TAAGGCCTTGAGATCTGTGTCCAGTCTGTATACAAAAAGAAAGAGAAGCAGGATGTGGTGGCACACACCTGAGATACCAGAACTCTGGAGAGCTGAGGCTGAAGGGTTACAAGTTTAAGCCTCTTGTGGGCAATTTAGTGCAGTAGCAAAATTCTGTGTCAAAATTTTTGAAAGGGCTGGAGTGGTGGTGGGGAGAGGGAGGGAGAAAGAGAGAGGAAGAAGAGGAGGAAGAGGAAGAAGAAAAGGAAGAAG
>NW_022933636.1:0-1239 GCF_012274545.1 Fukomys damarensis | reverse complement strand
GGCTTTGCCCTTATTGGTGCCCCTCATCTACCTTTCCTTCAACTGAGGTGACTACTCATAATTTCTCAGATATGATGGGCTTTTTCATGAGTATTATATGCTACTCAGCTTCCTCCGTCTATTTGCGTTAATTGCTTAACTTTGTGATTCTGACTCTAAATCACTGGGAAATTATTTGAAAAAAAAATGTTAGGTGTCAAGCCCTGTGTCCAACATGGTGGTGACTTT
The DNA here is from genome assembly GCF_012274545.1 of Fukomys damarensis. NCBI lineage: Eukaryota > Metazoa > Chordata > Mammalia > Rodentia > Bathyergidae > Fukomys > Fukomys damarensis. Next base: position 1,011 of record NW_022933636.1, on the reverse strand, counting down.
CAAGGAGCATTGTCTGGTTGGGAAGACAGGTATATACAGACAATGCCATGGAGAAGGGTATGCACATGATGGAGGGGTACCCAGTGGAAGGCTGACTAACTTGAATTTAGGAGTCCAGGGAAGATTTCCACCTGAGAAGGATTAGCAGTGTTGAGAAGTATCACTGAGAAGAAAGTATCATCCTTCCCTCATAACCGTCTTTCTGCATCTTCCTTGTCCTTTGAGGCTTTTTGTATGTCTTATCTTCTCCACGAAGACTCTTAGGACACCAGGCAGTAATGCTTTTCTTCTCCCTTTCTGTTTTTGAGCATTTTGTACTTTCACGAGGGTTATCATTATATTCTGAAAATAAAAGCATATCACTGTCCTGTTCTCAAATTTGAGTTTCTTGAGGGAAGAAATTTCAAGTGTAACACCCCTGTACAGTACACTATGCTTCATCCACAAGAGGCTGCTTATCAACATCAGTTGAGTTGCACACTCCTTGAATTTGACAAGTCCTTTCTGGTGTTATTCTTTCACCACTGTCATTAACATTATCTCAATGTCTACTATTTGTGAGTGCTGTGTTGGTAGCTGCCTATTTCACTTCCTGCCCAAGAGTCTCAGAGACCATGAGTCTCAACCAGAAGGTGGATATCAAGGTAATCCTAGTAGAATGTTACTTCTGAATGAGGAAGAAAGGCAGTTACAAAGGGGCTATGTAGAATAAAGATAGCTTTTTTAGAATCAGGAGGCTCGGAACACCAGTTATCAGTGAGCTTGTGCTTTTATAAAATGGGACCAAGATGTTGCCTGGCTAAACTGACAGGGCTGTTGTTGAAGGTCAAAGAAGATAACACAGGTGAAATCCACACACTATATAGAGAAAATGAATACAAGTTTAAGGACCATCGCTGGCACAGAAGCAAGGATGGCAAACAAAGTTGCTTAGAGTTCCTTCCTGATGTTCAAGTGACACATTCTGTCTTCACCTGTGTGTGTGTGTGTGTGTGTGTGTGTGTGTGTGTG
>NW_022933635.1:0-220 GCF_012274545.1 Fukomys damarensis | reverse complement strand
CTGTTTGTGGTACCCAGAGTACAAACAGCACAATGCCCTAAAGTCCTGGGCTCTCACCTTCCTTGGGCACCACGGTCTTCACCCCAGCACGTGTAATCATATTTTCTCTCCGCATTCCTTAGCTATTGTCCCTAGGGTGCTGCCACCATTTTCCAGGCCTTCTTACTTTTAGGTGAGCACACCAAAGCTTTGCACTTTCATCTCTCCCATTTCTACTCTT
>NW_022933634.1:0-290 GCF_012274545.1 Fukomys damarensis | reverse complement strand
TTTTTGTTTGAGGTGGAAATAACAGAAAACTTAGCACTTTAAAATGAACAGTGCAGTGACATTCACTACATTTGCAAGCTTATGGAACCAGTGTCTCTATCTTATTCAAACATGTTCATCATTCCAAAGGAAATCTTACCTCTATCAAGCAGCTTGACTCTGTTCTCTCCGCCCTCAGCCTTGGTAGCCACCGGTCTGCCTTCTGCCTCTGTGGAGTCACTGATTCTCTGTATGCTTTACCTGAAAGGGGTCTCCCAGTGTGTGCATATATGTGACCTTTTGTGTCAGTT
>NW_022933633.1:0-344 GCF_012274545.1 Fukomys damarensis | reverse complement strand
GACATTGTAAAAATGGACGCATCTTGAAAACATAATGCTAAGTAAAGCAAATCGGACACACAGCTTATATACCATGTGGTTTCTCTCACTTGAGTAATTTTAAGCGCAAATGAAAACCAAAACACAAACTATAGAAGGAAACAGAGAGATTGCAAATGGGAAGGGGGGATAAAAAGATTCAAGATGCAGCACATGTATGTGTAAAACACCCACAGTGAAAGTAAACATTCTATGTTGTAAATATTAACCAAAGCTTTACAATAACGACAATAACAATGTAGAGGGGGAAAAGGGGATATAGAAAAGGAGGGAGGAAGGGGTGGGGAGAAGGGACCTAAAACAGC
>NW_022933632.1:0-2175 GCF_012274545.1 Fukomys damarensis | reverse complement strand
CTTCATACATTTCAATTCATCACTTTTCATTCACTTCAACAAACATTCCAGTTTGATTTATTTTCACAAACATCTCAGGGCATCTCTGTCTGCACAGCGGACCTCAATTGCCTGCTTCACAGGGAAAGCTAGATGGGGTAACTGCCCAGATAAAATTCGATGTTAAAATAACTGAGGCCTAGAGAGGTTGTACAAGTGCCTTGTGGTCACAAAAGTGAGCAGACAACATGGTTTCAAAGGCAGTCACATCTGTCTCTTCTCAGACTCCCCGCCATGGTGGCCCATTCACATTGACCCATTCTGGCTAGAGAACTGCTGTCTCCCCCTTTATTTTCACATTAATCCCTTCTGTCCTGTTAAGCATGTTTGTTATTTTCTTCAATAACGGATTAGGCATTTTGCACACTGTTAAAATAAATACATTGTGTAATTCTTTTAAACGAAAAAAATTCATTTAAGATAACACAAAGTGACATGTATATTGTATTTTATTCTTTAAAATTTTGTATATATTTTTGCATGCATTTAAATTTTAAATGATTATTTAAATGTATAATTTTGTTTGGATTTCACATGAAATAGTTAAGAAACTTGTGGCATTATCAGCAGTTAAGTAATTCTGGTTGGACATAAAGATATCTGCAGGGAAATAGAACAATATTCTACATACTCTGAAAGTAGGTATGTTTATGTGTACTATACTATTCAGAGATAAATACTGGAAAATGAAGTATTTCAATTTGTTTTTTTTTTCTTATTATGGACATTAAACTTGAGTCATTTGGAATATTTTCCTTTGAATTATTAACTTAGAAACATTTGAGGATAGGGCTGGGGATTTAGCTCAGTGGTTAGGCTGCCTGCCTAGAAAGCTCAGGGTCCTGAGTTCTATACCTGGTACCAAAGGAAAAAAAAAAAGAAGAAAAGAAACATTTGAGGACAGGGTCGTCTAATATCTGAGGTGGCATATGTCCTTCTGGGTAGGAAGAAGAAATGTGAACTGGTTTTGTTGTATTCATATATCTTTGTGATAAGTACTAATTACATTTGTTTGGGGGAAACTGGGAAATGTACATAGTGCTAATTGAGCATATCTACTTCTTAACTCCTAATCCTCCTTGCTCCTCTTTCGCAGATATTCTTTCTATCTGCAATGATGTCTATCATCTTTCCTTTCCTATCATCTCTCCTTTAGTTTCCTCTTTAAATTATCTATAGTTTGGGTTTCTCTTATGAGAAATCTCCTTTGAAGTCATATTATTTAAACATAAATAAAACATAGTACACTATTTAGTATAATATTTAAATATAAAATTACCTATTACCTTACCTCCCAATGAAAAAAATGGATTTTCATGTCTTTCTTGTATTGATTAAGAAAATAATGCGTATTGTACATTGCAAATAAATGTAAAGGAGAGAAATTATTCATCTTCCCAAGGAGCTCAGAATCAAGCAAAAGAGTAAAAAGGTTAAGTGAAAATTTTTTATTAACAGGGTAGTTGTCACGGGGAAAATGTGTATGTTTTTAGGGACTTAGTGAGGTGGCCTTGTGGCTTAGAGTAAAAAATCTTTGAACAGCTTAAGAACTTTAAAACAACAGCAGAAACAAGAAAACATTTAGTCTTCTGAGGCTAGGAAACCTTTAGGCAATTATACCTCTTATAAGATTTAACTTGCCATAAATGTAATGTTTTCCTCTATTATGGGGACAAATGAAAGATATGCTACTTGTCGGTTTTTGCTTTGTTTTGTTTGCCCCTGTGACCAAACAGCTGAAAAAAAACCACTTGTAGAAGGAAAGATTTATTTTGGGTAATGGTTTCAGGGCGTTCAGTTCTTGCTTGGCTGGCTCCAAAGCAGACCATGATGACAGAAAGGCATCTCCTGGGAAACATACTTACTTTCTGGCATCTAGGAAGCACAGGAAGAGGGAACAATCCAGAGGGAAAGGAGTGGGGAACCAGATATGCTCTGCAAGAGTACAGTCTCAGGCCCAGGCTTTCACCTAGACACCATCTTCTGTTTCCATCACTTTTCACTAATTCCATTAAGTCACAGTCTCATCACTGGGATAATCCACTTGATAAACTCAAAGCATTAATGATCCGGTCACTTCTCTACCCTCAGCTGGCAACCAAACCTTTAGCATGTAACTTAGGGGAACAATTAAAA
>NW_022933631.1:0-270 GCF_012274545.1 Fukomys damarensis | reverse complement strand
TGATACACTGTTGTGAGGCACTTTACTGGAAAAGCCGTTGATGACAAGAAAGTGCCTAGCAGCCCTGAGTACACACAAGCTCCAGAATCCTGTATACTTGGGGCTAGATTCAGTTTGATGTTAGAACACAAACGCACTCTGCACAGTGCTTCGGCATTTTAAACAGCAATTTTCCCCGGGAAATAGCATCATTTGCCGCTTAGCCGATTAAAGCGAAACCGGTCCGTTTCCTGAATTTGAAGTACTCCACCGAGAAATGTGCTGCAATTC
>NW_022933630.1:0-231 GCF_012274545.1 Fukomys damarensis | reverse complement strand
TAAAATATCTTTATTTTAGAAAGTAGCAGGGGCTTCAGTGTCTTATGGATCTAGGGTGCAAAAATCTAGGGCTGCCAGTAGGTGTCGCCATCTACATTACCCAGTGCAAGCATAACGCCTCTCCTAAATCCACACAAGCACCTAGATTTAAAATTTACTACAGCTAAGTGGAAGATACAAAAGTAAGATAAGTATTCCTATTTCTTAGGAGTTGATTCCAAATAAAAATAA
>NW_022933629.1:0-201 GCF_012274545.1 Fukomys damarensis | reverse complement strand
CTTTTATAGGCTCACATCAACAGGAAGCACCAAGCAACTATTTGTATCTTTATGCAAAGACCCGGTTTTCTGACTCTTTACAGAGAACATCATATCTGGGGCTGTCTCTTTGAGTTTCTCCCATTGCAGAGTCAAAAAGCAATTTTAACAAGCAGAGTCCTAGAAAAGTAACAAATATTACATAGATTGTATCAATGCCTT
>NW_022933628.1:0-209 GCF_012274545.1 Fukomys damarensis | reverse complement strand
CTCTCATTCATTTTTTTTATTGTCCCACATATGTGCCTCCATTGAAATTACAAATTGTTAGTAGCGATAAGTGTGCTGTAATTTGACAACATGCCTGCTATATTAAAACTACATTTTCTGCAAAAATATATAGTTTATGATTAATCAATTTTGAATCACTTATAGTCAAAAGGACAAAGGTCAATTCGTGTGCTTAAAAGCAACTAGTT
>NW_022933627.1:0-205 GCF_012274545.1 Fukomys damarensis | reverse complement strand
CCTTGGGATCCATTTCCACCTGCATAAAATTCAAATTGTTGTGAGAATTAATGTAAAGAAGCACTAATTTTTGAAACAAACTAGCTGTGGGGCCTTTGATAGGTACTGGCAGTTTGCCGGCTCTTCAATCCATAAAGGAAGGTGGACCATGAGGTGGGCAGCTCTGCCCTTCTGCCTTCGTGGCCTTTTCTTGGAGTCAAGGAGC
>NW_022933626.1:0-263 GCF_012274545.1 Fukomys damarensis | reverse complement strand
AACGGCCCCAGAGACTCCTGGGCCTCAAGTGGAGAACTCCTTTCTGGGAATTCGCTGCTGGGGGATGGAAAGAGCCGGGTACCAGGGCACGAGGAGAAGGCCTGGGGCGCTGGGTGGAGGTGGCCAAACTCCATCCGGGAGCAGCCCTGGAGCCTGCCCATAACATAGTGCTCTGGAGGCTGAGGCAGGAGGATGACAAGCTGAGTCCAACCTGGGGGCAATTTAGTGAGAACTTGTCCCAAAATAAAAATGTCTAGGGACAG
>NW_022933625.1:0-207 GCF_012274545.1 Fukomys damarensis | reverse complement strand
AAAGGCTCAGATCAATGCAATTAGGAATGAAAAAGGTGAAGTCACAACAGATTCAGCAGAAATCCAGAGGATGTGAATACCTACTTTGAGAACCTCTACTCTAATAAAATGGAAAACACAGAAGAAATCGATAGATTTCTTGATTCTTATGAATTATCAAAGTTGAGTGAAGAAGATAAAAAATTCTAAACATCCCAGTTACAATCA
>NW_022933624.1:0-213 GCF_012274545.1 Fukomys damarensis | reverse complement strand
GGCAGCTTCTGTGCCTTCCTCCAATGGTTTTGTTTGATGTCTGAAAATGTTGTCTGAAAAAAAAGTAGACCATGAGCACTTAAACTATCACAACACACTCTAGCAACTCTCATGCTACCCAGTGATGCCAAGACTGTTTTTACACCATTGGGGTTTCCGCCGTGGCATGTTCCAGTGTCACTTGATTTGATAAAAGTACATAGCTTCTCCAGG
>NW_022933623.1:0-392 GCF_012274545.1 Fukomys damarensis | reverse complement strand
CTTATGTCAGCTCACAGTTTGTAGTGGTTTCAGTCCATAGTTGGCTGGTTATAAGGGAGGGCATCCTAGTAAAGGGCCATCACAGAGGAGAAACAGTAAAAGGCATGGCAAGAAGGCAGCAAGCAGCAATCCTCCTTTTCCTTTGTAGCCCTTCCAGACTACCCCATATTATGGATGCTGACTACCACACCCAGGGTGGGGCTTCTGTCTTGAGGAAATCCATTTGGCCACATCCAAATCCATGCTAATTCCAGTCAGTGGACTAATTTAGCACCACACCCCCTTAACCCCAGTATCACACACCCTAGATCCAGCCAGATATGAAAAGCTCCACCTATGAAGTTTTGAGGAGAAATTGAGACACAAGCTGTAATGTCCACTATCTTGAAATT
>NW_022933622.1:0-224 GCF_012274545.1 Fukomys damarensis | reverse complement strand
CAAAGAAGCTGCCACTAAGATTAACTGGACCGCTGTGTTCACCTTTAAAGAAAGAAAGAAAAGAAGTTATAAATGGTGTCAACCTGGGTCCTGTTTCAAGTTCTCGGACAAAGGCACAGCCCATCACAACACACTCAGCATGCTTGATGCTAATATGCAGTGTCCATGCCAGAGAAGCTGGCATTCACGGGTGAGAATGCTTAAAAAGGTTAGCTTCAAGAATG
>NW_022933621.1:0-665 GCF_012274545.1 Fukomys damarensis | reverse complement strand
CCCTAGTGCTGGGCGTGAAACTACAGGATTTGATGTTTCCCTGCTGGGTTTTGGTTTTGCTTTGGTCCCATTCTTCTCTATCTCCTTATTTCTATCCTTTGGAGTGGCAATATTTATTTTTGTGCCATTGTGTATTGAAAGTGTTTAACTTTCATTTCATTTTTACAGGGGTTTACAGCAAAGAGTTTGCCTCAAATCTCGGAGGAGACTTTGGACTTGGGCTTTTCAGCAATGCTGAAACCATTAGGATGGTGGCAATTTTTAAAGATGAAATAAATGCATTTTTGCATAAAGGGATGCAAGTGAGTCTTTGTGGACCAGGGGCAGAAGTTATAGTTTGTATCTAGATGTCCCCATAATGTCTCGTGCACTCATAGGTAGGGCTTTGGGGAGGTGACTGCATCATGGGTGTGTGATTCTCATCACGAGATTTGTCCACTGATGGGCTTATAACTGAGTGTGATGTTAGAAGGAGGAGCCTGTTGGAAATATGTGAGTCAGTGTGAGTGTTTCCTGGAAGGATCTATTTCATTCCTCTTCCCAAGATGCCTCTCTACTTTCTACCTGTTGTACCATTAGCTATTTCTGCTCTGTGATGCCCCTCTGCCATGCAACCTTGTTTTGGAGCCAGCTGACTATAGACTGAAACCTCTATGAACTGTGAG
>NW_022933620.1:0-617 GCF_012274545.1 Fukomys damarensis | reverse complement strand
GTCCTCCCTGGAACCTCCAGAAGGAACCAGCCCACTTGATTGATTGATTGATTGACTGATTGATTGACTGGTTGGAGACAAGGTCTCGCTATAGAAAAACTGCCCCGAAAGGCCGCATCCACCCGGCCCCTCCACGCTGTCCTCCCTGCGGCTGCACACTGACATCTTGCACTCGCGTGGTGTATCTGTCGCCACGGGTGACCCAGAGCCAATTGGTGACTCTCAGCCAGGGTCTAGAGTCCACTTCCGGTTCGATGCCCCACGACAGGTGTCCGCCGCCGGACAGAATGACCTCCCGGCCCACAGCTCCGCTCTCTTCTGCCCGTTCTCCCCTCCACCCCCGATCCCTGGCGACCGCGATCTTCACTGGTTTTGCCTTTTCCGGAACGACATGGGGCTGGAATCGTGGCTTTTTCTGACCTGGTTTCTATAGTTTAGAAAATTACTCGGGCGGACCAGGGATTCCGCTCAGTGGTTCCGCTGCCTGCCTTGCGGTGTGAACTGCCCACGGGTTCGTCCAACCATCCCCGGCTGTGGACCCCAGGGCCCTTTCTGGTTTGGGGATCTGGGGATCATGGTGAGGTGACGTTGCTGTCCCGGTCCCCGCTCCCCACGCT
>NW_022933619.1:0-231 GCF_012274545.1 Fukomys damarensis | reverse complement strand
GCAGTTAGAAATTCATACTGATTTAAATAAGATAAAGAATTTTTTTCTCTCACTTAAATAAAAAACAGGAACTGTTTTAACTAAAAAACAGGAATCTGGCACTGAGACAGCAGGTTTTTCACAAGTACCCTGGGGGACATTTTTTTTTTTTTTTCTGCCATCAAATGCGTGAGAGGAATACCTCTTCTGGTCACAGATGAGGGCAAAGCTCCAGCCATTTTGGCTGCATTC
>NW_022933618.1:0-821 GCF_012274545.1 Fukomys damarensis | reverse complement strand
CTGTTTTCCTAATATGGGCATTTACTGCTATGAATTTCCCTCATAGAACTGCTTTCATTGTGTTCAATAGATGCCTGTATGTTGTATTGGCGTTATCATTTATTTGTAAAAACTGTCCAGTTTCTTCTTTAACTTTCTCTGTGACCCAATGTTTGTTCAACAGGGTGTTATTTAATTCCCATATGTCTGTGAAGTACTTGCAGTTTCTTAGGCTATTAATCTCCAGTTAAATAACAGTATGGTCTTATAATATGCAGGAGAATGATTTCAATTCCTTTTTTTTAATTTAGCATGTTCAATGGCCTAGCATGTTGTCTATTTTGGAGATTGATTCATGTGCAGCTGAAAAGAATGTATATTCTAATATTGTGGGGTGGAACACTGTAGACATCTACTGAGTCCATTTGTTGTAAGACTTGGTTCAATTCTGTTTTTGCACTCTTGATTATTTTCTAAATGATCTGGCTATTTGTGTCAGTGGAGTATTGTGGTACCCCAGTATAATTGCATTAATGCTTATTTCATTTTTCATATCCATTAATTTTTGTTTTGTAAAGTTGGGGGTATTAGTATTTGGTGCATATACATTTATGATTGTCATTTCTTCTTTTATTATTTCCTTTACAAGGATGTGGTGGCCTTTTTTGTCTCTCTTAATTAGTTTTGGTTTGAAATCTATTCTGTCTGCAAATAAGGCCACTATCCCATTTTTTCTGGGCTCCTGTCACATGGAGAGCTGTTTTCCATCCTTTTACTCTCAATTCTTTGTGAATTAAGTGAGTTTCTTTTATACAGCATATTGTTGGATTTTGCTTTTAATC
>NW_022933617.1:0-849 GCF_012274545.1 Fukomys damarensis | reverse complement strand
CTAGGAAGAAACCCCGTCCAAGCATGGCTCTCCCTGAGGGAAAAGAAAAGCAAAACCTGACTACATCACAAAAAATCGCTCCTAGATATTACTAGACAATGACACTGGCTAAGAATCAAAGCTCACTCAGAGAAACCTAGTAAGAGAGTCCTGTGGTGAACATCTTCCAGATTTCAGTGTAGGTATCTGTGGCATTTTTACGACAACACAGTAGCCCTGCTATTTACTAAACTGGCCACAAAAGATATGGACACATTGAACATATTTCCGAATAAGAAAATTAAAAAAGAAAGCTGGAAAGCATAATCTCTGAGCGAAGAGATCTATAAAGTAAAAGAGAAAAAGAGGTATAATCATTCATTGCCTGGCCACTCTCACACATGCTTTAAACCCCTATATTTGGGCTGCGGATTCAGCTCAGTCATTCACCAGCTGCCTCAAAAGTGCAAGGTCAGGAGTTCTATCTTTGGTATCAAAACAGAACAAAACCCCTGTCCTTACTGCTCACTGAAGTGAGGATTTCCTTGCCAAGAGCAGATGTCCCTTCTGTCCCTTGTCACAAGTTTGAAATCCTCATAGCTTGTATAATGCAACCACATGAGGTTCATTTTCACTTGTGTAACTGTAAGCCTTTCACAAAATAAACAAAATCACAATAAAAGGAAAAAGCAATACAGTGAAAGTAAGATCCGGACAAAATGAGGGTTTCACCCATAAGGCAGCACTCACAGTTGAGGTCCTGTCAAGAAACTAGTTTTTGAAAGCACAAATAATATTCATTTGACAAGAAATAAGTTGGAGAATCTACACAATTTATCATTTTTGATGTTCAGAAATAATCGGACTTAA
>NW_022933616.1:0-270 GCF_012274545.1 Fukomys damarensis | reverse complement strand
ATAGTTTTCTTTTTAGTTGAGTCCTTGTCTGGTTTTGAAATCAAGGTAAAGCTAGCATCCAAAATGAGTTTGAAAGTACTTCCTTTCCCCCTCAATTTCCTTAGTTTGAGGAGTCGTGATGTTAGCTCTCCCCTGAAATTCTGAAATTCTTGTAGAATTCAACAATGAATTCATGTGGACATAAGTTTTCCATAGTTGATAGAAGTTTTTTTATTACTGCTTCAATTTAACTGCCTGCTATTAGACTGTTTGCAGTTTTTAATTTTACTT
>NW_022933615.1:0-210 GCF_012274545.1 Fukomys damarensis | reverse complement strand
GGCCCAAATTCCATCTGACCATGGTCCTCTGCTGCCATCTGGTGAAAAATGATGGCGTACAGACCCAACCCCAAAACTCCCTACAGTGATGCTAAAGTAGAGACTGGGAGAGAGTAGTTAGCAATGGCCAGGGATTTTATTAGCTCCGCGGACAGAACCTTGTCAACAGAATGGTGCGAAGAGGGCTTTTGCTAAGAGATAATAAATGAT
>NW_022933614.1:0-2203 GCF_012274545.1 Fukomys damarensis | reverse complement strand
CATAAAGAATGAGAAACTAGAGGCATTTATAGCTAAATGGATGCACATTGAGGCCATACTCTTTAGAGAAATAAATAGAACACACATGTAAATACCTAATAGCTTCTCTGGTGTGAAAAACTAAAAGTGGAAATAAGGTTCAAATGGTATAATTGATAATGTGAAAGAGGAAGAAAAGGTCTAAAGGAGTAGGGGAAGTGGGAATGGTAGGGGAAAGGAAATAAGGGAAAAGAAAAAACATGAAAAAAGGAAAACATGGAAACAAAGTCTTTGTAAATAGGGAAGGGTGAAGGGGGTGAAGGGAGGTCAGGGAAATGGGAAAAAAAATAAGAACCAAAATACATGTAAAGGTACAAGATCCCGATGATGTAACTGTATTGTTTATCTAAAATGTAGTTATAAACTTAATGGGAAAAAATAGATCTCTAAAGGGGAAACACTGTATGTACTTGTCTTTGTGTTTGCTTACTTTGACAAAGACTTAAATGAAATGGAATGAAACAGATTCAGTTTATATAAACTTTGCAAAATATTTAAAGATTCTAATATTTTTCCAGCTTACAGAATGCTATTGTTATATCGGGCAACATGGTAATCAGCAAATGTGTCGTTCTTACTATGTGACAGAAGCTATCCTAAACACTTTAAAGATAGTCAAATCTCATTATTTTAAGTAGTTATGTTCCTTAAAGTCACCACAAACACTGTTAATAAATACTGAACTATTGCTTGGAGAGGAAATGCAGAGCAGATTTCTGTTAAGCCTCTCATCACAACGTTCCTGTTAACTGATCAGTACAGACGAACTTTATATGTGTCTCGGTTGAAAGCGCCTTAGATAACACAGCCTGATGACTCATTCTCACACTGCCCTCATAACCAGCAGTGCTACAGCTCATGCCTGGATGAAGTGTGCCTGATACACTTGTTTTCTCCATAAGGCCCATCACAGCCTCCGTATACATAGAAACAACACTAGCACACACTGCCATACTGTGTTTGAGGGCCATTTTACACAGCAAAGTTGCCAAGAAAAAGAAAAAAAAAAGTTTGAATTAGATCATGAAAAGAACATTTGTCTGCAGTGTGAGAGCTGGAATACGAAGCCAGCATGTTGCCTCGTTCTGCTTCACCTAGGAACATGCACACCAAGCAACCCAACTTCTTCACTGCTCTGAAAATGTACACAAATGACCGCAAAATTGTCAAAGCTATTGATTTCAGGGTAGCAAATTTCAGCAAGTGGGCAAATTCACAAATGCACAATCCATAAGGAATGAGAGTTGACTGTATAATAATTTGTTTAATCTTTACCTCAACCCCACAAGCTAGGCACTATGCTATTATTATCCTCACTTCACAGAGGAGGAAACTGAGACAAAGAGGAATAAGCAACTTACTAGATGTTACATTTTCAAATTAATCCCTCTGGTTTTTTCCTTTTTAAAAAAACTAAAAATGTTTCATGTGGGCTAGGGATTTAGCTCAGTGGTACAGTACCTGCCTGGCAAGCATGAAGTCCTCAGTCTGATCCCCAACACGCACACACACAAAAAAAAGTCTTCTGCTTGCTTTACTTTGGTTTTTATTTCTTTTTTATTTTTCTTGGTGAATCAGTTTAGAAAAGTAGTATAGTCCTTCCCTGGGGTGGGAAGAAAGAGCTCCCAAGGCTCCAATTCTTCAAGCTTTTGACCAGGCCCATTTAGGGGATGTATTAATAAGTTTTCTATGTCTGTAACAAAATATCTGAGACAAGCTTTCTTTGGTGGCTTTTTGTTGTTTTTTTGTTTGTTTGTTTGTTTTTGTTTTTTGCTTTTTTGAGACAGGGTCTCACTATATAGTTCAGGCTAAGCTTGAACTCACTGGGTAGCCCAGGCTGGCCTCGAACTTGTGGTAATCCTCCAGCCTCAGGCTCCTAAGAGCTGGGATTACAGGCATGCTCCACCATGCCCAGTGACAAACTACATATATAAAGAAAAGAGAGGTTTACTTAACTCACTGTTTCAGAGGTTCAAAGTTCAATATCAGGCAGGCTCCACTGGTATGACCTCATTTCAAGAATTCATCTGCAAAGAAATAATAAATTCTGTCCTGTCAGTATCAATTCATACAGTACGTGTGGTGAGGGGATGTTGATGAATCAGACTCTCAGTTCTCTGCAATACAATCCATTGGAGAAAACTAGACTGGCAGGTAATTATAA
>NW_022933613.1:0-652 GCF_012274545.1 Fukomys damarensis | reverse complement strand
TTTATTTCTGTTTCAGCTTAAAATACTTTTTTGTTATTTTGAAACTGAGAAATGTCCAGACATGCACAGAGTTCCATAAATCTGAGTCAATGCTTCCAGCCTGGTGTTCTCAGGAAACATCCAATTACTGAGGACATTGGCAGACTAAGAATCCCACCCTGTAGAGACAGACCTTAATCTTTTTTCATTGCTTTTTTGTTTGTTTGTTTCTTTTTCCTCATGTGAGATTTCCCCATCTTTTTCTCACGTCTTTCCTCCCTTTCGCCAACAACCCTAATTCCTTGAGCATATCCGGTTGGGCAACTGTTTCCTCCCCAGTACAAATAGCTTGCAGAAAAAAATTCAACATAGTCCTGAAAGTAACACAAGGGAGATCGTCTGCAGTACAGATGATAAGAATGAACAAAGTCTACAAGTAAAATCATTATAAAAAGTCATATGTGAAGAAAAAGTGATTTAAGAAAATAAAGATAAATCTATATACGTAAATAAAAAATGAGAATATCCAAAGAATATACATTCATTGTTCAATTTTTCTTTCATGGTTCACTGATGGAGTAAATTGTTTGAACTACAATGCAATGTGCAAAGTGATTTGAATATCATGGAAATATAGAGACTAGAAATTAGTGGGAGAGATATAACATCTCGT
>NW_022933612.1:0-217 GCF_012274545.1 Fukomys damarensis | reverse complement strand
GGCTAAACCCCTCCTACTGAGAGTGGGCAGGGCCTGGGAGGGACTTCTAACTAGTAGAATGTGCAATATCTGTCAAGAAACCGGTGCAATGCTTGGCTACAGAGTACGAAACCTTGGTTTGAGTGCATCGGTACGATCACCCCGAACACTGACTACACCCATGTGACCTAGATGCTCCCCAATCCAGCCCCAAATGAGACCGCAACCTCGATCAAAG
>NW_022933611.1:0-288 GCF_012274545.1 Fukomys damarensis | reverse complement strand
CGGGGGATTTAGCTCAGTGGTAATCTCACCACCCTCACAAATACAAATATAGGTTCCGAGTTCGATCCCCAGTACCAAAAAAAATATATTTTTTAAGAAGAGTGCTTCTGCTCTGTTATGTTGTGTAAACAATGACCCCAAATCTTGGTAGCTTTACCAAAAAAGGGTCATTGTGGCTCATGTCACGTCATCTACAGGTTGGAGGTGACTTTTTAGCTCTGCTGTAGGCTCTCAGTTGATTGTCTATTCCATGTGTCTTCTTGTCTTTTTGACACAGGTCAAAAAGTA
>NW_022933610.1:0-560 GCF_012274545.1 Fukomys damarensis | reverse complement strand
CACCAACATACCCATTTGGACATTTAAATGTCCAGCACACAAACATATACTGGGAAACACGTTAAAACTGTAGTAATAATGTAAAGCAAAGGAAAGAGATAGCTTCACCTAACTTTCTTCATAATGACTGGATAATTACAATGGAGCATGAAGCAAAGCGAGAAACAAAATACATAGGAAATGATGAACAAATTGAGGATTTTTAATGGAATCTCACCTACATTGTTTTGCAAATGTATTCAAGTTAATTAATTTTTTTAAATGTCTCACAATTAGTAGTGGGACTGAAAGGCTGAAGGATACCCCTTGCCTTTCTTGACTTCTAATTTAACTTTTTAGATAATACTACCAAGGAATTTGTAATTTGGCTCATTATTTCAGTGGGAATTTAGTGCACATAAGGGGCATATATGTAATTGGCAACCTAATTTTTCTGCTTTCGTCAAATGGTGCAATGCCAAATCTTTATTGAATTTGCCAGTTTAATGCACTTGGGAACCAAACAGCAAGCAAGCATACAAGAGATGAAAATGAACAAATTGGACAGAGTCAATAGTTTT
>NW_022933609.1:0-237 GCF_012274545.1 Fukomys damarensis | reverse complement strand
ATCTTTCCATTTTTTTATATCCTCTTCAATTTCTTTTTTCAAAGTGCTGTAGTTTTCAGTGTAAAGATCTTTTGCTTCTTTTCTTAGGTTGATTCCTAGATACATCATTTTTTTGATGCTATTGTAAAAGGAATTTTTTCCCTTATTTCTCTCTCAATAAGTCTATTCTTTGTATATAAGAAGGCTATTGATTTTTGGTTGTTCACCTTGTATCCAGATACTCTACTGAATCTGTCA
>NW_022933608.1:0-1109 GCF_012274545.1 Fukomys damarensis | reverse complement strand
GAAGCCATTCACATTCTGCTGCTACATGAGAGTCTTAGAACATGGTAATAAAAGCCCTCCTGAAAATGATTCCCTAGTGGGAGAAACTTAGGATGTATGAGCTCCATTCAAACAATAAGAAAAAGTAGTCTAGAATTTTAAACAGTGCACTGTGAGCACTCACAGGGGTTTTATGTTTTGTTTTGGTATTGGGATCAAATTCGGGACCTTGCAAGGCAGGCTGTGGAACCACTGAGCTAAATCCCTGGCCTGCTCACCAGTTTTTTGATAGTTGCATTGCTGATGCTCTCTTGAGAACAAATAAGAGTCACAGTGCTTCTTCTGTAGACTTATTCTTTAAATGAGCTGTAAATTTGTTCATTCTAAGAGAGGGAGATGTTTGTGTTTGTGCTGCCATTTCAGTTAATAAATGCCGAAATGCTTAGATGTCAGAGTACTTGGAGTTTGATGCAAAAATCTCTGTTTGCCTGTTTGTTTGCCAGTCGGACCCAGGCAGCCAAATTTTAATTTGGGAACAAAACTAGTCATGTTCAGGATTGAAAAGACAGAATTGAGTCAATAGATCCTATTCATTCTGGTTCTAGCTGGGTGTGATCCTATAGAGCACTAATCTGATTCAGAAGTCATTCACTTGGAGGAGAAATGGTTTGCTTTGTGAATGACAACAGTGAAGTGAATAAACAATTTGAAGTCATATTTTTTTTGTCTTGAGGCGCTCAGGCTGCCATCCAAACACTCTTGTGTAGGACTACGCAATCATGAGGCTGTGTCACACAGACGAAGAGAGACCAGGAGTAGTGAGTGCCAGGACGAAGTACGTCACAGAGCACCCTGGCCCTTCCCAGGACAAGGGATTTGCAGCTCAGAGGCTCAGAACTGGAGAGGCTGCTGGGTGGAGGCAGGGTATGGAGACTGCTCCCTGCCCCTGGTTTCCTGGGCGTTCTCTTATCAAAGACCTCACCAGCTTTGGTTGGCAACTGAACTATCCATCCAGACTTGAAGAACTGATGTGAAATCTGTATTTCAGGACATCCTCCGGCAGCTCCACTTTATTACAGTGCAATTTCTCACACTGAGCAAGGGCCAGTGTGCACACAGTCCCTTCTCTA
>NW_022933607.1:0-241 GCF_012274545.1 Fukomys damarensis | reverse complement strand
GGAGAGAACAGGTCACAAGAGGGTGACTTTCTGGGTACAGCAGCACAGGCAGGCTTGTAATCCCAGCGCCAGGAGGTAAGGCAGGAGGATCGTGAGTTCAAGCCCAGTGTGGGTGACTTAGGCCCCGACTCAAAGCAATAAAAATGGCTGGGGGTGTAGCTCAATAAGAAGGCCCTGAGTTCAATCCCCAGCAGCATAAAACAGCAACTCAAACACTAACCCTTAACCAAAACCCCAGGAG
>NW_022933606.1:0-250 GCF_012274545.1 Fukomys damarensis | reverse complement strand
AAAAAACATACTGACAGCAAAATAAATTGTTTTCTTCCTTTTCTTTGAAAGAGAAATACTGGTGTAGATTAGAGTACTACAAATTAAATAATTGGAGAAAACCTCAGAAATCTATTTACAATTTTTAGTGCAAATTGAGAAAAATGTAATTGTTAATGTCCAAATGATCACATTATATGAATTTCACATATTTATTTATTACATTTAACATAAATGGAGTGAGTGAATTATGATTTCATTACTTACAATA
>NW_022933605.1:0-284 GCF_012274545.1 Fukomys damarensis | reverse complement strand
TGAGGTATGTTACTGCAACTTCTCTACTGCAACATACTCATGAAGTCAATACATTTTTGTTACGGACTGATATATCCTTATTTCTAGTAATACAAGTATTACTAAGACTAAGTCACTGTCCTTGTCTTTATGGACCACATTTTTTTTCAGCTTTAATTGAGTTTATTGGTACATTTTTGGGATACAGTACAGTTACATTAATTGTTGGGAATTTGTACCTCTCCATGACAGGTCTTGGTTCTCATTTTTTCCCCTTGTCCCTGCCCTCCCTTTACCCCCTCCTC
>NW_022933604.1:0-203 GCF_012274545.1 Fukomys damarensis | reverse complement strand
GGCCTGTACTAGGGATGAGTGCCCGTCTACATTCTGGGGAACGTGAAGTTAGACAAAGCGCACTCTTCTGGCTCAGGACTCCTATCAGGCAGGGTGCGGCAGGTGCTTCTCTTAGAAAACCTTGAGTGATCGAGGGTGAGGTGTGCTGGGCCTCGGGAGAAAAGATACAAGGCTGATTTGCAGTGTCTTTCCAGACTCAAAAC
>NW_022933603.1:0-1164 GCF_012274545.1 Fukomys damarensis | reverse complement strand
TGTGATGGAAACTCATACCTAGGTCACAGCCCCTTCTAACAAAAGGACAGCAGGATGAGGAGCAACCTCCCCATCCTGTCTACTCTGCCACTCTCAGACTCAGGGCAAAGAAACATTTCCCCAGAGCTGGAGGCTCCTGCTGAGGGATGGATGTGACTGGCTATGATTTTCCAGTGTCAAACTCCAAGCTCTCTTTCTGCCCTAGGACTTGGTTTCAGGTGGGACTTAATCTTCTCGCTTGTTCCAGATCAATTCGAGGAACCAATTCAATTATGATCTCAGCCCAAAAGGCAGACAGCACAGGGCTTTCCCCCCATGACCAAGCTGCAATGCCCTGGAATAAATGCCCTGTGCTGTGGAGGAGGGGACCTTCTGCCCTGGGGATGCAGCTCCTTTGTCAAGTTTAACGCTGAGGCTTCTATGCAGGTCAGAGAAGGACACAACCATGAATGGCTCCACCCTTTTTCTCTTCTGAAAGGACATTCTCAAGATAGTGTCCTTTTCATGACACTAAATAGTGTCCTACAAGATGTGTGTGTGTGTGTGTGAAGGCAAAGGATATAAAAGAGGATGCCCCTGGGCCTTCCACCCGTGTCCTTTTCTATCTTCAATCCAAAGCAGCATGTCCACTCTCATCTCTTCCCATGGCTCTGGCCACCCCAGTCCATCGTCACCTTGCTCGTGAGCACTCCAAGGTTCAGATTAGATAAGCACCTTGCCCAGGGTCTCACAACACAGCCATATCAGAGCAGGAATAAATGCAGGTCTGCTTGCTCTCCATCACTCATGGTCCAGTGTGATTTTTTTTTTCTTATAGATTTACCCAACAGACAGTGGCAGCATATTCCAACACACATGAGTAGAAGGTGAAGAGAGATCTGCCTTCTAGGGAGGGAGCGGGTGGAGGATGCGTTTTGATTATATGTGTGGGATTTCTCACATCTATTTTAAATCATGCGTGAGAAGCACCCCATTATCTTTAGGAAAACTATGTATTCTTCTTTGGACTTCTGGCACTAATTTCAAGCTTGTTGTAGAGTAGGTTCTCAGTACATTTCTTACCTATGGATGAATAAATGAATGGATAAATGAGTTTTTAGCAGGCTCTAATGCCAGCAACTCTCAGCTACAGGAATCACATCCAGCCGATGCCTGGTATTTCGG
>NW_022933602.1:0-300 GCF_012274545.1 Fukomys damarensis | reverse complement strand
GGAACTCAATACTCCACTGACACAAATAGCAGATCATCTAGACAAAAAATCAACAACAAATAAGAGAACTGAATCAAGTCATAGAACAAATGGACTTAGTAGATGTCTACAGAGTGTTCCACCCCCTCCAATCAGAATATGCTTTCTTTTCAGCAGCACATTGGTCATTCTCCGAAAGAGACCACATGCTAGCTCATACAACAAGCTTAAGTAAATGTAAAGGAGTTGAAGTTATCCCCTGTATATTATTAGACCATAGTGCAATTAAACTGGAGATCAATAGCCAAAGAAACTGTAAGA
>NW_022933601.1:0-317 GCF_012274545.1 Fukomys damarensis | reverse complement strand
TAAATAAGTCACATCGATGTAAATACCGAATAGTTTCTCTGGTGTGAAAAACTATAATGGTACATAAGATCGTAATGATTTAATTGACAATGTCATATGGGAAGAAAGGGGCTAAAGGTGCAGGGAAAGTGAGTACAGTAGGGTAAATGTAGTAAGGGAAAAATATGAATAAATGGAAATAATGTATTTGTAAATAGGGACTGGAAGAGGGAGTGAATGGAGGGAAGGGACAAGGGGAAAAAATGAGAACCAAAACCTGTCATGTAAAGGTACAAATCCCAATGATGAATGTAACTGTACTGTATACCTAAAATGTA
>NW_022933600.1:0-217 GCF_012274545.1 Fukomys damarensis | reverse complement strand
CATCCGTATCACTAATCTCAAACCTAAACCTAAACCTAAACCTAAACCAAGATTATTCCCACTTTCCAGCAGAGAGGTACTTGAAATCGCACACTATTCCTAACCCTAATGCCAAATGTAACACTGACACTATCAAACCGACTCTCTGGTACATAGGAACTTAAATTCCTAGGCTATCACTTACTCCAACAATGACAATAACCCTAAACCTGACCCA
>NW_022933599.1:0-549 GCF_012274545.1 Fukomys damarensis | reverse complement strand
TTCCCATTCTGTTTGCTATGTGGCAGTACTGTGTTAACCCCAACAAGCCCACTGCGCAATCCCATGTGCCCACTGAGCAACTGCAAGTGTAGGTGCCCACCGAACTCTCCTTCTTTCCTCACATCCACAAGTTCCTATAGCCCTGGCTGCCTCCACTTCACATCCCCGGTCCTCATTTTCTTGTGACTTCTTCACATGGCTTTCCACAGTTCTATACTTCACCACGCATGTCTCCCATTTCCTGTGTGTCTGTTAATTAGACAGAGGATGATGGCCGTCAGATAGCACTGTTGAAATGTCACTTGGGCTTAGCCAAATTGGAAATCATGTACCTCATCATGGTTCAACGCGTTTTGAAAGCGCTGTGGAAAATGGCATTTAAGAAAAGAAAGTGTTGGACTCAGTCTAGGATCTAATTGTGTTTGATATTCCCTCACATGCCCCCGGTGTGCTCCCCTGGGCTGGGACATGTAGAGAAATCGCCGGACACACTTTCACAAACTTGTTGCAAGGGTTGGGTCCTCGTTGAATGGCTGAAAAATAGGACTG
>NW_022933598.1:0-2995 GCF_012274545.1 Fukomys damarensis | reverse complement strand
CATTTTAGGTGATCAAAAAGCTAATAAAAGCTGGAACTGTGTTTCAAAAGCAAAAAACAAAATCAGTTTCTGGGTTATATCTACAACGCTTTGTTTTGCCCAGGAATCTTCTGTGCAAGAGAGCTGTTGGATGAAAAAGACCTCTGAAGTGGACCCACCTCCCCTGCCTTCCATAGAATTAGAACAAACACTAGAAGTTTCTTGGGGAAAATATTTCACATATCAATGTCGGGGATAAAAGAGATGCATTATCAATCCCTAGACTTTATTACAGCTTTGTGTTTTCTTTTTGTTTTAATGCCAGCCTTAAACCGGTTTTGAGACACTGGCTGAAGGTCATTCAGTGCCATTTCTTGATTAGCTAAGTCCACACTCCCTCCCTCATCAGGCTTTTCAACCCTGGGACTCTTTCCTCATTGTAACTGTCTCAGGGCCAGGCGCCCGATAACTAGGCACAGTCCCTAAGGCAGCAGCAGGAGAAATTGTATTGAAATTAGACACTTTACAGGAAACCTGCAAAACCTTGCCAACCTTACCTGCTTGCCACCTAGAAACTGTGCCCTATAGCTTCAGCTGCTCCCCATCCCCAGATGCAAACCCTTGTGTGCCCCTGGCTGCCCAGTTTTTTCTCATTAAAAGAGACATAAGGAACAAAGCTTTCCACCTTTCATCTAGGCCTGTGACGGTATGTTGTGTCTCACCATCAAAAGGATCTTTCAGTCTTATATGAAAAAAGATGAAGACTATTCATTCCAGCTTTACATAGGAAAGATAAAGTAAGGTCACTCTTTGGCTTGTTTTTCTTTTTTAATCACCCATAAGTTTTCTGCCGGGAGCTCCCGCGCAGGCCGGGAGCTCGCGCGCACCCCGCCGGGTGATCGCAGTTTGTTTTTCTTTTTTAATCACCCATAAGTTTTCACTGAAAGTCATTTTTTTAAATCTCACAGCCATTACTTTATTTAAATTTTATTTTTTGTGACAAACCCCTGAGGTAGGCAGAATAAGGATTTTTGTTTCTACTGAGTAATTGAGGAAATTGAACCTCCAAACAGTGAAGAGACTTGCAGATACAAAGATGAATCAGGTACAACCTGTGCCCTCAAAAGATCACAGGAAACAGACATAGAAAAGAAAATGAGAATACATTCCAATAGATTTTATTTGAAAGACAAACCTAGTGTTCTAAAAAGGCCAAGGGTGGTTCTTTTCCTCAAACTGAAGGAAAAGTTTCCATTAACATTAAAGACTGTACAACATGGGACAGTTATGTAGAAGTCAGGCAAACAAGCAGAGATAGTGACATTCTTTCCCAAATCCCTTAATTGTAAGCATGCTAGACGTCAGCTTCAAGAATTAATATCACCATGCCCTTCTTCAAGGAGTCTCTTGCTTACTTGGAATGATAAATGAACAAATGTTACGATACCATAAGGCAAGCTCAAGGAGATAGGAATGCACATGTTACAGCGGGGGCATGACAAAGGAATGTCAAACTCTCCCTGAAGGGAAAGGAAGGAATTCGAGGCAACGGCCCACCATAAATGACTGGTGTGAAGTACTGAAGAATGAGCGAAGAACCACTGGAAAATGTCATTGAACATGGAAAAAACTCCTCAAAACTAAACATGAGCGTACTTTATGTAAACACCAAGAACTGCTAGATAGTGGTCACCAAGTGCTTTTAGTTTCTTGCTGCAGGGCTTCAGTAATGTCTGTGCTTTGCATCGCAGCTTCCACTAATAAAAGTTTGATTAGATCCACTACTTCTGGCCTAGCCCTTTAAAGCCACCTGAGAGTCTACAGCAAGGCTGGTGCACTTGCCATTTGGCAAGGTATAACATCACTTAGCTATTCTGCTTAGGGACGTGAATGCAAGCAAAGAACTTCAAAAGTCACCTTTTAATTTTGGAAACAATAGTACAAAAGGTAACTTGAAAAGCACAGCACAGACTTCCAGATCACAAGACAAGCCATTCTAATTTCTAGAGAGATAAAAAAGCAGCCAAATCCTTAGCTCGGATTCATTTCACAACATTAGCAGTCCTTCCTTTTCCTCTTCAGTGATCTTGACCTTGACTTACTCCCATTGGTGCACTGCCTAGCAGGACTGTGAACCATGCCAAGAATCAGATGGGTCTAAAGGGAGACCTGCCATTCCTCATAAAAGTAATTGGGAAAAACGTATGTACAATGACCGTAACACTTATGCTAAGGGGCGTGGAACACTTTTTTGACATTAAGAGCAGATTTCTTCAGACACCAGCAAAATCCCTCTAGTTATGTAAATGAATATGAGACTTCATAAAAGGACGAGTCAGAAAGGGAAAAGGAGAGTCAGAAAGTGCACGAAACATGCAGACATATAATGAGTAAGTATGACTGAAAGGGAACTTTGATGTTTCTGCCCTCTAACTATTTCCGTGTCCACATTTTCATACAGCACACACACATATCCCTGCCACCCCTGCTAGAGATTTTAAAAGCACAGTATTTTTTTTTCAGATATGAAAATACTTTTTCAGTTTTCATTTAAATACTTTATTTTTGCAGTTTTTCCCACCTAAAATGCCTGCACCACTCATAACACTATCTGAAACTTAACCCATCTCCAGAATCTTCCCATGTTCATCTGTCCTACCTTAGAATTTCTAAGGCATTTGTCATGAGTCCCACATAGTCAAATCTGTGATGACTTTGCTTCAAATCCTCAAGGGTCTGGTGGTCCCCTCTTTTCCCTAGAGTTAATATTTAGCTGCCCTCATTATCTTTTGATAATACCCAATACATGCCATTATCTTAACATTTATCATCACTGCAAGTATGGTTCTGTCTCCTGAAACTAGCTCATTATTATGGCGCAGTAGGGGTTTGATCTCGAGGGTACAGTGTCTGATACATACTAAGAAAACAGAAAATGACTTTAGGAAATTTAAAAAAAGCATAACAAAACAATGAAATGGCCAAACACCTGACAAATACAAAGAAAATAAAGGAG
>NW_022933597.1:0-225 GCF_012274545.1 Fukomys damarensis | reverse complement strand
TCAGAAGGCCCTGCTTCTGCTAAGAGTGGTGGTAGGGTCCAACATGAATGTTCATTTGTTCCAGGTGAAACACCCTCACATTTTAGCATGGTGAAGTTAGGGACATTCATTTTTCCTTCCTGGGTCTATTGGTCCCTTTGAGGGATACAGGACTGTTATATACATTGTTGTTGTCTTGTACCTTTGCTTGACAGGTCTTCTTTCTCATGTTTTGCTCTTGTCTCT
>NW_022933596.1:0-343 GCF_012274545.1 Fukomys damarensis | reverse complement strand
CTTCCAGTGTGTAACCTCTGCCCTGGAAGCAAACTGGGCAAGAGAAACTGGGGCTTGGTATTTCTTGACCTGTCACATCTAGACTAGAGTCTCTGCTCTAGCACTAGGGGCTGAGAGAAGGAAAGAAGTCCCCAGTCTCTTGGCTGCATTATTTAGCCTCTACAGTACGGAGCCGAGAGGGATGGACAACACTGGTAGCCTGTACTCTGGGAGGGAGCCCGGAAGCGGGGAGATAGGATTGAGTTCCGTATTTTTTTTTTGGTATGTATTTGCAATACATAATGATTGATCCCTTGTGTGGAGTTGTACATGTATATAACATATCTTAATTTCTTTTTTCATG
>NW_022933595.1:0-240 GCF_012274545.1 Fukomys damarensis | reverse complement strand
TTAGTCAAGGGCCTGTGTATAGGTGGTAAGGAGAAGAGAGTAGATAGGGACAGGGGAGGAAGTGGAATTTCTTCCATTGTACCTGCTTATTTTGTTTTGGTCTGTAGTTATGTGACACATGAATGAATTCGTAAGCAAGCGAACAAAGGCAGCACAGTATGGTGCTTCTGGTGCTTATCAGGCTTTATGACCCTTGAGACAGGAGGCCAGGGGAAGGAATCCCTTATTTGAAATGCTTGA
>NW_022933594.1:0-588 GCF_012274545.1 Fukomys damarensis | reverse complement strand
GTGCTGAGGTCTAGGAGAAACAGCAATCCTCATGATTTATCCAAAAGGAATGGAAGGCTGTGTCCATAAGAAAACCTAATAGGAGAATGGGTAAACAAACTATAATATTGGTATGATGAAATAGTGGCAAGAGGAGTGAATAGATTCAGCATGGATGAACTTCAAGTTACTCCCAGCAACATTAACAGCTGAGTTTTGTGTTCATTTTTATGGTGAGCAAAAGCTAGAGGGTAGATACTAGGGCTCCATTTTTATGAAGTTTAACAACAAGCAAAATGAATCTACAGCGTTAGAAAACAGAACTATTCCTGCCTGTGTGTGTCTGTGTGTGCGTGCGCACGCGTGTGGTAGAGACGTAACACGCGGAAATGACTGGGATGGGCTGTGAAGGGATTTCCCAGGGTGCCTGCTGGAGTGTGCTGTATATTGGCGATTATATATTTGTCAGAACTCACAGGACTATGTACTCATTATTTAGCATCTGTGCAGCTGTGTGAATTGTGACTCACTTTAAACAGTGGGCACAGGGGCAGCCTGGCCTGGTGGCAAGGCACCTGCCTACGTGTGAGGCTGGTGGGGACAGGGGCT
>NW_022933593.1:0-456 GCF_012274545.1 Fukomys damarensis | reverse complement strand
CAGGACCATTCCTTACTCTCTGTAGTTCTGTCTTTTCCAGAATATCTTAGTGTTGGAACCATGAAGTATGTAGCCTTTTCAGATTGACTTCTTTCACTAGTGATAAACATGTAGTTCTCCTTCATGTCTTCCTCCCTTCCTCCTTTCTTGCTTTCTTGCTGGAGATAGTACCCAGAGCCTTGCATGCACCAGGTAAGTGCTTTACTGCTCAGCTATACATCTAATCTTTCCTTTATGCATGTGTGTGTGTGTATGTGTTGTTGTTGTTGTTCTTATTGTTGATGTTGTTGTTATGGGGAACAGAACCCAGGGCCTCTGCACTGAACAACATCCCCAGCATTTTTTTTTTTGAGACAGGGTCTTGCTAAGTTGCTAAGTTACTCAGGCTGGGCACCAACTTGAGATCCTCCTGCTTTGGCCTTCCAGAGTGCTGGGATTATAGGCATGTGCCAGAAT
>NW_022933592.1:0-248 GCF_012274545.1 Fukomys damarensis | reverse complement strand
AACCTGCTCCCACCTTTCTGAAGATCCCTGTTCTCCTCGTGAAATCCAGTCTTTGCTCCCCTAGGGTCGGTAGCACATAGGTGCTCATATATCACTGTGATATGATTCTTTTAGTTCTCTTGGAAAGATAACCAGTAGAGCTATGGCTGAAACAAATGGAACCTCTAGTCCCAGCTCTTTGAAGAATCTCCATATTGATTTCCATAGTGGTAGCACCAGTCTGCACTCCCACCAACAATGGAGAAGGA
>NW_022933591.1:0-206 GCF_012274545.1 Fukomys damarensis | reverse complement strand
ACCTCTTAATACATTGTTTTCTAATTTATAAATATATAATTAATATTTTATGTATTTAAATTATATAAAAAGGCTTAGAGTTATAAAACAAAAATACAATACTTTTAAACCATAGTTATTTTGATTTATACTTTTATTTCTCCATACTTCTTCAGCTACCTCCCATTTGTTTTCAAAACTTGAAGGACTTCCTTTCATATTTCTTA
>NW_022933590.1:0-1152 GCF_012274545.1 Fukomys damarensis | reverse complement strand
ATAGACATCCACCTTGTTCTAATATAAATTGCTAAGGAAGTTCGCATGTAGTTTGCAGAAGAGTCTTATGAACTTCAAGTTGAGAGGTAACCTTCTGTAATCTTTGTTCAGGTCCACTGGAGAGATGTAAAAAATATGCTGCAACTAATTTCATAGGTAGAGATGGACATAGCCTGAAGAAGGAAAAAGACTAGAGGAAAATATTAATAAATGGTGAGATCTGAATTATCAGTGAGCAATGATAATTCTGTCTTAATTGTCACCAGTTAGTGTAGGTAATCATTTTGTGTAAGATTGAAACCGTATGACACTAGGTCTGAAGAGAAAATGAAGTGAAAATTTATTACAAAGATGGAGTCCAGAACAAAGGAGACATTTGACTCTTATGAAGTGTTCAAAGAATATCATTAGTCATTAAAGTCTTAAAGGTTCAAGGGTCTATGGTTGGAGTGGAGTTTAGTTACTTGTATGGGCTTCTCCAGTCTTCCCAGGAAGTCTGCTATCTTATCTGAAGGAGTGTAGCCAGTGCCTCTTTGATTAAACATCCACTTTCTTTCTTTCATTATTGCCTGGAACTGTAATTGCCTGCTTGTTTCTTGCCAAGTTGTTACTTCAAAGTCTTTCCAGCTCCCTGCCTCAGTATCCAGAAGCATTAACAGTGCAAGATCCAGAGGATTAAATCAGCAATTAGTATGGCTGAGGTCAAAGGTGGGTTTTGCCAAGTACTGTTTATTTCATATCCATGATGTAACCTCGCTCTACCTAAGAATTCTCTTAGGTAAATGGGGATGAAAGCAAAAGATCACCTATGTGTAATTTGACACAACCTTGTGGTTTTCTAAGGGAAGTCAGATTAGGGAATCATTGCATCAGAAGACAGATTTCATAACTGCACTCTCATCTTTGGCTTGTGTAAGGTGTGGGATATTTCTAATTGGAAATACCGAGCCCAAGGAATGAAATAAAGTTGATATGCAATAAAAATGTGCTTCAATAGGGGGAGTGGAGGGTAAAGGAGTGCAGGAAGGTGGATGGAGGTATAACCTAGCAGAGGAAAATATTTGCATGTCACTTGAGTTCATACTAGCCATGTGATAGTTTGGCCATTGAATGGACTTACGTTCCCATTTCAGCATATCTAGGTCATCCAGA
>NW_022933589.1:0-1252 GCF_012274545.1 Fukomys damarensis | reverse complement strand
TTGAGTTCTTCATCTCTTCCTGGCCCCTTCCTCTCTGCAGCTGTTTCCAGCTCTGCCTCCCAGCCACCATGAAGGGAGCAATTTCTCCCATCACACCTTTCCACAGTCAAGTTCCTACCTTGAACCCAGCTGACCTTCAACCGAATGCCCTGAAACCATGAGAAAAATAAACCCTGCCTCATTTGTGTGTGTGAGGTATTTGGCTCTAACCAGGAAAGCTGAGTAATACAGGGTTATTGTGAGCTTAATACTGTGATAAATTGGTGGAATAGTAAACCAAACACACCAAAGCAAAACAAACACGTATGAGTACCAGGCACCAAATTTCCAAGTAAATTTAGATTTCAGCTTTGTTGAAAGTAAAAATGAAAATAGTGAGACAAAGAGAGATTCTTTCAACTTAGATAAAAAGGAATAGCTAAGTAAGGATAGGAATGTGAAAATTGTTCTTTTGTTTTAGGCAATGATTTCAGGAAACTTGATGGCTTGGAGGAGGAGACTAGGAAAAGAAATGGTTGTTTTAATAAGAAAGAGTCCGTGATCAGAATTGTAAACCGTCAACCTCACTGAATACGTACCTTTCACTTTCATCCCATTTGTGCTTCTTCATTCCTTGTTTTTCCTTGAAGTGTTTTCTTTTTTAAAATAGTGTTCTGAATACTAACCCCATGTCTATTTTCAGGATTTGAATAATTTTATGAATGGCAGCATCCAGGAGTATATATGCCTATTACCATATTATTCACTATCTACACATCAAGAAATTTGAGCCATTCAATTCCCTTCTACAGGTTTTGAGCATTTAAATGTAAAAGTGAGATAAGAAAGAAGACAGCTGAGAAACAGGAACCATAAACAGGTGTGCTAAATACACAAAGCCTGATCTTGGCAGTCCCTGTTTTTAAAATTCCGATAAGAAAAGAACAAAGAAAAAAAATATCCAAGAAAGCTAATGAATGAAAAACAGATTTAAATATCAATCAAAAACTAGGATCGTTTTCCTTAAAAATAGGGCAGGGACAAGGGGAAAAAATGAGAACTAAAACCACCTGTCATGTAAAGGTACAAGATCCCAATAATGAATGTAACTGTACTGTATATCTAAAATGTACCAATGAACTCAATAAAAGAAAAAAAACCTCATAGTTTGTTAATGTATAAACTTATCAAAATGTTATGTTAATATTACGACAATTACTCTTAAAGTAGCAGACTAATCAATTTACACTCAAAATAAAGTTTGGTATGTCCA
>NW_022933588.1:0-209 GCF_012274545.1 Fukomys damarensis | reverse complement strand
TCTGTTCATTGCAGTTATGTTGAAGGGGTGCTTCTCAGAGAAACCCTGGCACTCATTCCATTTCTCCACAGTGGATTATATTGCATCACTGCCAGCCTCCTCCCTTCCTTCTTCCTCAGCGGAGTGCTCCTCCACCAGCGCCTTCTGCTGCCTATGCTGGAGTTGGGCAAGTTCTTCCATCAGCTCCTCCTTATGATCCCCAAAATCTC
>NW_022933587.1:0-213 GCF_012274545.1 Fukomys damarensis | reverse complement strand
AAGGTAAGGCCCTCTAGTTGCACAGACAAGAGCATAATGCTTATGAAATCACACACAAGGTGACTCTACATCCTTGTTGGGCGTCTTCAGTGAAGACCAGTATTTTCTCTAGAATTCCACTGTGCAAAAGTCCTACCTGAAGGAGCAACATGGCAAACACATTGTCTTTGCCACGGTCTTCCTCCTCCTCAGCCTCTGGCCAGCTGGGAGAGG
>NW_022933586.1:0-268 GCF_012274545.1 Fukomys damarensis | reverse complement strand
GAAGGGAGAAAAAGGGAGGAAAGAAATGACAAAGAAAAAGGAAAGAAGGTTAGAAAGAAAGGAGAGGGCTAGAGGAAGAAATGTAAGCATCTAAAGACAAGCTATTGACAAAAATACAGGGTGCTGGTAATTTCCCAAGTGTAGAAAGTATTTCCCACATTAGACATGGACTGTTGGTCCCAGAACTTTATTAGTTTGTGTCATAAATATTTGTGTGACATCAAGCCATACAATTTTTACTGTTTGCGAAATTTGTAGGGAAAGGAAA
>NW_022933585.1:0-290 GCF_012274545.1 Fukomys damarensis | reverse complement strand
GGACAAAAGTCCTCAATGTCCTCAGAGCCTCCTCTCACTTGTTTTTTAAGCAGGAGCCAGGAGGCTGTCCTGAATGGATGTGCATGACACCCAGGGCCTAGTCTGTTGCTGCGGTCTCCGCAGTTCCCACAATTAACACCTCCCTGGCAACCGTGACCTCAGTTCCGGAGTGCTAACTCATTGGCATTATGACAGCTGAGGTTTGTCATGGCCCTAACACTGACTGTGCACTCTGACACCCTGCCAGCCTCTGTGGATACTGAATTGATATCTGAGCCCTCCAACTTTGC
>NW_022933584.1:0-230 GCF_012274545.1 Fukomys damarensis | reverse complement strand
TGTGTGGACACCACTCTCAGAAGAGTTTGGATTCAAAGCTTTGCTTTTGCTGCCTCTGGAGTCTAATTCCTCTTTCATTCATTCATTCATTCATTCATTCATTTATTTATTTATTTATTTAGTTATTTATTTATTTATTTATGTATGTATTTATGTATTTATGTATTTATTTTGGTCTGGAAAACTGAGACAAGTAAGATCATTTCTTACAAAGGGCACTGGGGAAATTT
>NW_022933583.1:0-388 GCF_012274545.1 Fukomys damarensis | reverse complement strand
TCCAAAGGGCAAGTTTATTGTGCCCAGGAGTTTATTTTGTTGTCCTCACCTTTTTCTCCTACTGTCCCACCACAGCAGCTTCTGTCTCCACCTGACTTGAGTAAGTTGCACGATCAGCTATAAATAACTTCAAGAAAACTAAGCAATCCAGAGGGGCCCTGGGTTCATTATGATAGAGAACCTTGGCTGGGCTGGAAGCTAAGAAGGAGAGAGAAACACCTCAGACACATGCTATTTGAGAAGAATGAAATGAAAGAAACACTCTCAGGATTCTAAAAAAGGAGACACCCCTGGGCCCACTGCACAATTCACTGGGATTTATTTCTCTCATTGAGTTTATTGGTCCATTTTAGGTATACAGTACAGTTACATTCATCATTGGGATCTT
>NW_022933582.1:0-224 GCF_012274545.1 Fukomys damarensis | reverse complement strand
TACATTGGTGATTGTCAATGGTATTGGAGAAAGAAGGAAATTAAGTTCTTATATTGGTGTGCTACAACTCTATGGAAATGAAGCGAATAATTCAGAAATTTAAGAAAACCAAAGTATCCCCAGTTACCGGGCAAATGCCCGCTGAAGGAGAAGAGAAATGTTTGGAAACCGCCCAAGCTGTAAAGGGACGATTAGGTATGGCGCCAGTTGATATAAATTTTGAC
>NW_022933581.1:0-754 GCF_012274545.1 Fukomys damarensis | reverse complement strand
TTTGCTTTTTTTAAAAATCTCATTTCTCTCTCTTTCCTTCTTACCCTCTGTCTTTTGGTCACCTTCCTATACGCCAAAGATCTGTCTCACTATTTCCTACTGTCTGTTCTTCATTTTGTACTTTACTTACTGATCGAGGATTTCACATAAGACAGATCATGTGATATTTAAACTTGTGTTTCTGATTTACTTAACTTAAAATTATGTTTCTAAGTGCATCTATTTTCCTACCAAAAAAAACCAAAAAACAAAAAAACAAAAAACCTGAAGTTTATCCTTCTTTATGGCACAGGAGTACTCTATTGTGAATAAACAGTACTACATTTTTTTCCATTCATCTGTTGATAGACATGTAGAATGTTTCCAGGAATTAGCTATTTTGAATTTTAGTGCTATAAATATGAGTATGAATGTACTGTTTTAATGATGTCTTTAACTCTTTTGGGAAGATATTTAGTAGGGGCATAGTTAGGTCAAATGAAATTTTTATTTTTACTTTTTTTGAGGAGTATCCATACTTATTTCCATAGTAGTTTTACCAGTTTACATTTCCACTAACAATAAAGAAAGATTCATTTTTCTCCACAGATTTACCAGCTTTGGCCACTGGTTGATTTCTTGATGATAGCCATTCTATCTGGAGTGAGATGAAATCACAGCGTTCTTTTAATTTGCATTTATCTAACGGCCAACAGGGTTGAACAATTTTTTCATGTATTTACTGGCCATTTTTACTTCTTCGCTTAAGTAGTAT
>NW_022933580.1:0-200 GCF_012274545.1 Fukomys damarensis | reverse complement strand
AGCAGCAGCAGAAATGTAATCCTGCAAAGGTTTCCTGTATGTGTGTGTGTGTGTGTGTGTGTGTGTGCGCGCATTCATGAGTTTGTGTGTGTGTGTGTGTGTGTGTGTGTGTGTGTGTCTGCTCTGACAGCCAGGATTGCATGTTCCATCCAGCAATATCAAAAGTGTGTGGTTTGCTAAATGCATTCTCTATAGCATTT
>NW_022933579.1:0-234 GCF_012274545.1 Fukomys damarensis | reverse complement strand
TGCTTAGCTTCTAGTATTCTTTTTGCCAATTGCCAGGAAGGCAGAAAGCTGACTTCCATCACATAGGGATGCAAAGAACATCCCACACAGCCCTGGATTTGTGAAAAATATTTCTTTTCGATACATCACAAAGAAAAGACCTGTCCTCCTGACTTGTTTTACTTGGATACAGAGGATTAGTGTAGGAAGGTAATATGTACAGACAAAGCTTTAGAACAAGAGAAGTATACCAAG
>NW_022933578.1:0-208 GCF_012274545.1 Fukomys damarensis | reverse complement strand
TAACTTCCTCCCCCAGTGGCTTCTACCAATTAGCACATACTTCTTCCTTTCCTTTTTTTCCTCCTTTCAGTGAAACAGAGAGGAATACAGATTAAATTCCTGGCGCTTATTTTATCTTTCTGAAACCGCAGTGTTGTCTCTGGACTAGAAGCTCTTTGAACTCAGGGTTCTGGCCGTGGTTCTCAGATGCTCTAATGTGCTGGGACCC
>NW_022933577.1:0-663 GCF_012274545.1 Fukomys damarensis | reverse complement strand
TCCTCCCCTGTAGTTTGCTGCTGCAGATGGATGGGGCCGCAGTGAGGCTGGTTCACCTATTGTGGCCATCTCGCTGGGACCTCCAATGTTATAGGGCCAGGCGAGTTGGAGCTACAGAGATTTGCCACACTCTGAATTGAATAGTGCCCCTTATTACCATAGCCAGTGCTCTAGAGTGCCTCTTGGCAGAAAAACTGGACAAAGGAAAGGCAGTTTGCAGGGTCCTTTTAAGGGCTCTTTTATTTGGGGAGGGCTCAGGGAGAGGGGGAGCACAAGCGGAATGTCAGGGGAGCAGAATGTTGCTAACTTAGGGGTCAGGTGTGGAGCATCCTGTTTGCAAGGCAGTAAGGATGACACAGGTGCAAACTCATGTGAGATGTGACAGTCTGCTATATGAGGGGACTTGCAAGGAGGAAGGTGAAGGTGACCACCCCGAATTATTCAACTTTACACAAATGGAGTCAGGTTGGCTAACACAAGGGGTTAGGGAGAGGCATTGTTGCCAGGTTCTGGGGCTCTGTAGAGGCCTTTTGTAGCCCTCATTCTTTAGGCTGACATCACATCTAGATAGTCCTATAAAAAACCCGATCAACGTAGTGCCAGGAGGACTGACACTATGGGAGCACTGTCTGGTCTCAGGGGCAGGGCTCAGGAGCTGCTTCC
>NW_022933576.1:0-1036 GCF_012274545.1 Fukomys damarensis | reverse complement strand
GGGGTCTCGAAATTAACCATCCTAAGTATCACTTATTAAGTAACAGCAAAGATCCTGTTCACCCAGGCAGAACACGAGAGATGGATCAAACATTGTTTCCTGTCTTCCATCTTGCACCTGCCATTTATTTTATCCCTATAAATATCTTAGGACCATGCTAATAAAATTAAATTTGACAGGGATAAATGTGAAATCCCCAGGACTCAACACTGCATTCCACAAAAACAGGTCGGAGGACTTGAGAAAACACTTGTGAAAAACTCCCAGGAAACATTCAACAGTAATGTAGATCCCATTAACAGAAGCATGAAGTTCAGAGGCGAGCAGGGGGCAACTTTGGCTGTGCTCTGGGCTCTTTAGACGCAGGCTGAGTGTTGGGTTTGAGGGGAGGTACTGTGCTTCAGGACACTGAGAGTTTCCCAAGAGACCCTGGTAGAGGAAGTGAGGGTAAAAAGGGCTCTTACAGCCATCAGCAAACCAGTATCAGAAAATATTTCACGTAATGTTTGAGGGAATATTTCACAATCTTGGCTCAGGGGCAGAAGTAATCTCTTTCATTGTCCGTGAAGCCCTGGACATATGTCCCCTGCTGTCTCACAGGAACCTCACTTCTGCAGACTCCAGTGGGTGGCAGTGAGGTCAGGCTTCCTGCCTGTCAAGAAGGGGAGCCCCATCCTGATCCAGTATGACTTCCTCTTGGCCCGATCACATCAGGTACTGCTGTAGTTTGGATCTAGAATGTCTTCCCAAAAGCCCATGTGTGAACAACTTGGTCCTCAGGCTGTGGCACTGTTGGGGCGTGGTGGAGCCTTTAAGAGGTGAGAGTGTAGCTGGAGGAAGCTAGGCCATGGGGGGCCGTGCCATGAATGGGATTTTGGGACCCTGGCCTCTTCCCCTCTTTCTTTGATCCCTGGCCTCTGTGAGGTGAAGTGGCCTCGTCTGCCATGCTCTCCCACCATGACATACTCTGCCGCCAGCAATGGGGCCAAGTGACCATGGACTGAAACTGTAAGCCAAACTAAATCTTTTCCTCCTT
>NW_022933575.1:0-240 GCF_012274545.1 Fukomys damarensis | reverse complement strand
TTGCAGAGGGCTTCTGCGGTTTAAAGTGCAGTTTTCCCAGGGAAACACCTGCTCTCGCCACTTCGCCGTTTAAAGCAAAAGATGTCAATTTTATGAATGTGAAGTACTCCACAGAGAAAGGTTATGCAACTCTGTGAGTTTAGCAGTGAAATCCACCTCTTATGTGGAGTACAACCATATTCCTTTTTGCATGTAGGTTTCTGCCTGGCAGAAATTGAAACACTGTTGTGAGGCACTTTT
>NW_022933574.1:0-316 GCF_012274545.1 Fukomys damarensis | reverse complement strand
CTTCTGATAGGTTTGCTTTATAAATTATTTGACATTTTCTTCTAATGACTTTCAGTGTTTTCTATGTGTTCCGTATTTCTAGGATTTCAGCTATAATGTATCATGTGGAACTTTTTTTCTGTTTATGTATTTTTACAATTATAAGTTCTTCATTTACCTGTGTATTCAATTTCTAAAGTTGGAAGATTTTATTCAATGATTACTTTGAATAAATTTTTTTCACTAAGTTTACTGGTGTATTTTAGGTATACAGTATAGTTGCATTCATCATTAGGAACTTGTACCTCTATATGATATATCTTCGTTCTGATTTTGT
>NW_022933573.1:0-467 GCF_012274545.1 Fukomys damarensis | reverse complement strand
AAAAAAAAAAAATCCAAAAGTAACTCTTCTATCATTGAATTTTTGTTCCTGAATATGATCAAAGGATACTCCTTCTTAATGAACAACTGTATTGATCTCTCACTGTTATAAATTTAATGTAATCAGACCAAAAATGAAGCAGGAAATCCCCCCCTGCCCCTCTACCTAAGAGTATGTCCTGGAAAAATGCTGGTCTTCCTTGTAATTCATGTTGAATACTCATATTTTCTTTTGTTTAATTCCAATAATATTCAGAAGCTTATAAACATCTCCACGTAGCTTTATCACCTAACACCTGAAACACAAAATTGGTCACCAGGATCACAGTCCTGAGGTCTGGCTCTGTGAAGCAGACTTTATGGTTCAGATCTAGAACGGATCCCAGAGCCTCTCACGTTCAGGTAGGACGGTGAGCAGACCGGGAGGGGATCGGATGACGGGCGCCTGTTCCTTGGCGGATTCATCCT
>NW_022933572.1:0-203 GCF_012274545.1 Fukomys damarensis | reverse complement strand
TTTTGGAGAAATAAGCAACAATTCTACGAAATGACATTATATATTATAAGTTTCATAGTTTATCCAATAATACTTTTTGACTAAAGTAATTTCATGAGGAAGAAAACAAGCATTTTTAATAAAACATACGCTTAAATGTGTGCTTAATTCTTTTTATGGTCTATGTGGTTATTTCTTCAAACCTACTCCGTGATCCGTAGTTA
>NW_022933571.1:0-773 GCF_012274545.1 Fukomys damarensis | reverse complement strand
AAAGCAAAAGTAAAAGTAATCTCACAGTAGAATAAGAACATTCCAGGTGCCCTTGCAAAGAGAGTATTATGTAAATATGTGTTGATGAATGAGCGTGACTGAATAATAAAATGGATTCTAAGATGAGTAATGCCTTTCTGATTCACTTTAGACTTTTTATTGCCACAGGTCAGAAATTGTCGTCTGTCTGGTCTTCTTGATCTTGCACTTGAGAAGGACTACGTGCGCACCAAGATTGCTGACTACATGAACAATCTCATCAACATTGGTGTAGCAGGGTTCAGACTTGATGCTGCTAAGCACATGTGGCCTGGAGACATCAAGGCGATTTTAAATAAATTGAATAATCTGAACACAAAATGGTTCTCTTCAGGAAGTCGAGCTTTCATTTTCCAAGAGGTACATCAATACACGTGTATACAGATATACAACAGTAGCACTTTGTTCACCAGAGATTAGAGAGCAGATTGAATGAAATATGTCATTTCTATAAGGTAATGATCACAGAATGGTATCCCTCAACTTCCTTTATTTCAAAGTTAGCACATCTGACTTTTTTATCAAATAGTTTTTGTGGGAGTGCAGTAAGTTTCTGTAGAGGGAAGACTTTATGTGCCATTTTCCATTTTCTTAATGACCACATGGAAGACTTAAACGTCTATATGTTTTCATGAGCAAATTACTTTAGCTTGGCTCTTGAGTATGTAATAATTAGCTGTTTGAAACTTTGCTCTACTACTATTAGCTGTGTAATTTTTAGGGAAATTGTTGAA
>NW_022933570.1:0-205 GCF_012274545.1 Fukomys damarensis | reverse complement strand
GCGCCGGCAGCTGCGCTCCCCCAGCTCCGCCGGAATATAGAGCGCCTGAAGTTTCCCTGCTGTCGCGCTCCCTCCTCCCTGGCTCCTCCGCTGTGGGTTTCCCCCAGTCCGCGCGGCTCCCAGTTTCCTCCCTCTCCAACCCGGCCCCAGCACACTTAAAGGGGCCGTGCGGCTCTCGCCAAGCCTCACTCTACGCTCTCCAGGC
>NW_022933569.1:0-254 GCF_012274545.1 Fukomys damarensis | reverse complement strand
TGCTGAAGACACCCACTTCCTCTGACTCCAGAGTGTCACCACCTGGCCTCACAGTCTACCCCTCTGAGGGGACAGCTGTGCAGAGGTAGCCTAGTTCACCTTGCTAACAGGCAACTTTCACTCTCAATGACACTTAATGACTTACTGAGAGAGATTACATCTTTGTAGGGTTAGGTTCACAACTAAGATTACTTGGCAAATCACTCCAGGCATGAAGCAGAGTGGTGCAACACAGCACATGATTTTGGGCCGGG
>NW_022933568.1:0-209 GCF_012274545.1 Fukomys damarensis | reverse complement strand
GTTCCACAGCAACCTTCTTCAAAGTGCAAGGTCCCAAGTTCAATCCCTGGTACCAAAAAAAAAAGTAAAGCAAGAACCCAGCCTGGCCCATCCCTAGGAAGGCAGAGGCCAGGTACCACCACCCAGCACGGCCTGGGCTGGCCCTACCCTCTCCTCCTAGAGGCCTGAGCCCCAGAGGCTGCTGGGAGGACCCGGGCTCCTCGAGGAAG
>NW_022933567.1:0-219 GCF_012274545.1 Fukomys damarensis | reverse complement strand
CACCATGGTATCCGAGCTGTTGTCAGGGAGGCAGGCAATATACTCCTCACCTGGAACAGACAGGCTGGATGCAGGAGCCCACCTCCTCGTGGCTTTGTCAAGCAGCCTCCATGCCTCCCACTCCCACCCTAAATCAGACCCCCCAGAGCCCCAGCATCTCCAGAGGGGCATTCATGATCCCATACTCATCTTTCCCTGGGCCTCTCTGCTGTCTCAGGA
>NW_022933566.1:0-284 GCF_012274545.1 Fukomys damarensis | reverse complement strand
AGGCACAGAATTTAGGGATGGTGATCATTCAGGTCGGGGACCAGTCTGGTGAGGCCAGGAGGTGCCAGCTGAGGCCTGTTTGGCAGCCCACTCTTGTGGAAGGGGACTCAGGACAGGCATTTAAGCGAGTCGTGGAAAGGTCAGGACCTGGACTCAGGTGAGCATATAGCCAGGATCAGGGGTCCAGTGCCCAGGAGAGGGGGCTAAGGGCCAGGCGGGGAATGGGGGTCAGGAAGTCCTACAGGACGGTGAAGAAAACAGCTGGGGAAAGAAGGGGCCCCCTG
>NW_022933565.1:0-332 GCF_012274545.1 Fukomys damarensis | reverse complement strand
CTGAAAATTATGTAAATATTGGAAAGAGATAGAAAAGACCTTTTAAATAAGACTGTCAAAGAATATTAGCGGCAGTCATTTATGTGAACTGATTACTACTGATGACTCATTTTCACTTACCTAATACCATTGTGAATGTCATTATTGTGTCAGATTTTATTAATGCAAGTTTGGGTTTCACATCCAGCCAGTTTATCATCTGATCTGTCTTTCTTTGCCTAAGAGCTTAGACCCACCCTAGACCTTGCACAAAGGAAGCCATGACCAGTAGGCAGGAAACACAGAAAACCCAGACAGCCACAGCACCCCCTTCTGTCCCCACCAAGTGCCCT
>NW_022933564.1:0-557 GCF_012274545.1 Fukomys damarensis | reverse complement strand
AGTTCAAGACCAGTCTGGGCAATTTAGCAAGACCCTGCCTCAAACAATACAAAACAAAAGGACACAGCACCACACCCAGCCATAAAACTGGGGGTGTAGTTCTGCATCCCCTGGATTTTATACTTGGTTCTGAGAAAAAGGGAGGGTAGGACAATTGAGAGAAGGGTGATGACACCAAAATGTGCATCACTGTGACATTCCATCCTCTGGTTCCAACTGTACCTTTGGAGCTTTCTCCTTTTTCCAATTTTTTAGAATGTTTTGCTTTCAGCCAGTCTTGCCTTTTATAAACTAAAAATTTCAAAATAAGATCGCAAGATGTTACAAGGTTCTGATGTTGACCTTTATTCAACATCTTATAATTGACTCCTACTGTATTTACCAGAGGATCTGGACCTACTGTATACTCAGATTTTTTGATTGACCTTCAGTAAAGAGGTAGATATATATTAATCATATTGGTGGGTGATAAAATATTGGATAGAATATCTAACGTTGCCAGAACCAAGAGTCAAAATTATCTCAGAAGACTTGGAACACAGTAACATTTAAAGGCA
>NW_022933563.1:0-281 GCF_012274545.1 Fukomys damarensis | reverse complement strand
TCTCAGGCACCATCTCTATGGGTTCTTTCACTGACCACAGAAATCAGCCATTTAGGAATAGTCCAGGTGTGCTGCTCTGGGCAGGCACGTACCGGTGGCCTTGCATGGGGCTTTATGTGACAGAGCTGCCATGGTGTCCGCTCCCTCCCCACCCAGTGCCCAGCTCCTGGGGAGAAGGTGGCAGCTGCTGCTTTCCAGAGCTGCATGGCCTGCACCTAGGAAGAGGGAGGGATCATGACAGTTGTGCTGCGCTGCTCCGGACATCTGTCCAGTATCCCACA
>NW_022933562.1:0-243 GCF_012274545.1 Fukomys damarensis | reverse complement strand
TGGCAGAGTCCCTCGCCTGGGATATACTTTAGTGCTCCGGTTGGTCATAGGAACTGCAGAAGGGCTTTCTAAAATGACGAAACTTCAATACAGCTCAATGACCCTGCCTGGTCATCCCTACCCCTTCGTGACGCAGAAGGATCCAACTAGTAGCACAGTCCTATTTTTCAGCCATTCAAGAAGGAACCAACCCTTGCAACAAGTTTGTGAAAGTGTGTACGGAGATTTCACTACATGTCCCAG
>NW_022933561.1:0-533 GCF_012274545.1 Fukomys damarensis | reverse complement strand
CTATGGGAAAATATTGAATGATATTCTGTATTTCTCCCTGAAAATTGGTTGTCTTGTTTAATATTGGATGACATCCACTTCTCATAGTTATTCTCCTTTTTTCTATACTATTGAAGATTCTCCTCATTATTTTAAGTGATAAGTGTGAAATTAGAAGCAAAGATGATGTAAGTTATACGGCAGTGGAGTAATTAATTTCATACATCCCATATTGACTATGAATGTTCATTAGTGTCCATTCTGATCATAATGAGGTTAAGCAGGTTTTCAGGTATAGGTTCTGCATATTTCCTCATCCACTGACTTAGTAGAGTCTCTTCAAATGAAGCTATACATTCTGAAGAAAATAATTGGTTCACATGTCATTTCAAATTTATAAACCATGTCTTCTGGATCATTTCACACATGAAAAATCAGGAATAGAATCATTTGAGGGATTATTATTTCATACACATTTTAACTTAGAATTTTTTTCTTGAACAATTTTTTGAAATAAGTTATAATTCCATGTTTCTGTACTGAGATGGAGGTCA
>NW_022933560.1:0-228 GCF_012274545.1 Fukomys damarensis | reverse complement strand
AAGCTTCTGCTCAGGACCATCAGGGAGCTGGACTACACTTCTTGTGCACAGCAAGGGAGGGAACTGGTGCTCCCTCCACAATGTTTTAAGATGTCTCAGGTTGTCCCAGCATCCAGGAGCCTAGCGCAAGCTTTCTCCCTCAACACAGAGTTGCAAGTGCTGAGATAATTGTAGCTTCTCAACTAAACAGGGATTCCTGTGTGTGGGTGCTATTTGGATCCTCATGTC
>NW_022933559.1:0-1033 GCF_012274545.1 Fukomys damarensis | reverse complement strand
ATAAAATTTTCTATATCATAGCATATATGCATCACCTTCTATGTCATAACATATATTTCATGTTCTGTATCAAGCCTTCCTCATTATATTTTATGACTACATAATTTTCTACGGATAAGTTATAATTCATTCAAACAAATCCCTGTAGATTGGCCTTTAGATGCCTTTTGCTATTACAAACAATGCTGAAATGAATAACCATTGTCATTTTGCTAAATGTGAGAGAATGCAGGTGTCTGGAAGTGAAGGTGCTGGGTAGAAGAGTACAGGGTGTACAGTGTTAGGTATTGAAAACCTGCCTCTTTAGAGGTTGTGCCAGTTTGCTCTCCGGCAGTGTCTGAGAGTGCTTATTTCCCCATGTTCTCACCAATCAAAAGTGTTTTCAAACTTTCGATATGTGCCAGTGTGAGAAGAGGAAAAAAATATATAACTTGGTGTAGTTATTTGCACTTCTATTATGATGAACGAAGTTGAATATCTTTAAATCTGTGAAGCTTTTTATCATGGGTTTTCTACATTTTTCTAGAGTCTTTTCTTGTCATGTGCTCATTTGTTGGAGCTTTTCATATTTTGAGGACTTTCTGTCAACATAAGAACTGTTGGAGGGGTCATTTCCTACTTCAATATGAATTTGTAAAATGAAGCTCAAGTACTTTAGTGACTTCACTTTTATATTTAAATATTTAATATCTTGGGGGTTTCAGAATATGCTATTATCTTTTAAGTGACCTTACGACATGATGCTCAGGAAAAACTAGTGGGATCAACTTACAGCCATTCTTCATATTTTCACTTTATAGTAGGAATTACAGTTTTACCTGTGATTCTTTTATCCAATAAACATTTATTAGCAGCTACTAGTTCTCAGGCAGTGAACCCAGTGGAACATACAGAGATAAATCAATTATGAAATCTTCCTTTAAGATGGATGAGTAATGACCCTACCAAAAATAATAAAGGCAGAAATTAAAGAAATTATTTTCTATATGGAAGATACTTGCTTTATATCCTATGTACATAATCTTAAGATTCT
>NW_022933558.1:311-575 GCF_012274545.1 Fukomys damarensis | reverse complement strand
ACAATCTTTCTCGAGAAACAATGGTTATCATCAAATCAAAACATCTAGAAATATGGAATGCTGCCAAAGAAGTGTATGAGAGAGGCACTCTTGGAGATTCTGGTTTGGAATGTAAATTAGTCCAACCACTTGGAAATCCGTGAAGATCCCTCATAAAGCTAATGATGGAAATTGCATTTCATCCAGCTATTCCTTCTCGATATCTCCCTGAAGAGTTAATATCATCATATGCTAGGATTCCATGCACTCCCATGTGTATTACAA
>NW_022933558.1:0-295 GCF_012274545.1 Fukomys damarensis | reverse complement strand
CACATATATTACTCAGCAGACGAGTGGACAAGGAAAGGGGCATATTTGTGCACAATGGAGGACCTCTGTGACCTAAAGAATAGAAAATTGAAGCAATAAATGGATGCAATTTGAAAATATAATGTTAAACAAAATAGATCAGGAACACAAGCTTTAATACCACGGGTTTTTAACATGAGAATATAATAGATGAATAGTTAGAACTTGACATAACTCCCCAAATTACCTATTGGATGGTTTCATAAATATTTTAATATATTGCTAATTGGTGTCATCTGTACTACTAGCATCTGTA
>NW_022933557.1:0-1405 GCF_012274545.1 Fukomys damarensis | reverse complement strand
CTTTTACTATGAACTAAACTAAAATCCAAGTGGACTGAACATGTAAATATTAAAACAGCAACACTAAACTTGCTGGAAGATAAATTAGGCAGAACTCGTGAAGACATTAGCATAGGAAAAGACTTTATGAACAAATCTTCAGTAGCACAGGAACCAGCACAAAGAATCAACAACTGGGATCTCATCTTATTAAAAATCTTCTGCACTTCAAGTGAAACTACCAGCAGAGCTAAGAGACAACCTACAATGTGGGGAAAAAAATTTACTAGCTGCTCCTCAGATAAAGGACTGCTATCTAGAATATATAAAGAACTCAACAAAATCAGGCTTCCCAAATATAAAGACCTGATTTGAAAATGGGCACCTGAAATGAATAGAATTTTCTTAGACAAAGAAATAAAAGCAGCAAATAAATATATGAAAAAATGTTCATCATCACTGGTCATTTCAGAGATGCAGATGAAAACAACAGTGATATTCCACCTCACCCCACAAAGAATGGCTACTAACAAGAAAGCAACCAATAACAGATGTTGGTGGGGTTGTAGGGAGAAAGGAACCCTTCTTCACTGTTGGTGGGAGTGCAGACTGGTATAACCACTGTTGTAATCAATATGGAGATCCTCAAACAACTAGGATTAGAAGTCCTATTTGACTTAGCTATTCCTCTGCTGTGTATCTTTCCAAAAGAATTCAAAGAATCATACCACGGTGATATATGCAAACCCATGTTCACAGTGACACAGTTTGTAATAGCTAAAACTTGGAAACAGCCTAATTACTCATCAACTAGAGACTGTATAAAGAAGATGTTGTTTTTTTTAATAAAATGGAGAACTACTTAGCCATAAAGAATGATAAACTAGAGAAATTTATAGCTCAGTGGATGCACATTGAGGATATACTCATAAGTGAAATTAATAGGACAAATGAGTTAATACCGCACCATTTCTCTGGTGTGATAGACTAAAGGCGTAAAGAAGAAGCACAATGTATAATTGATATTATGTAATAGAAAAAATGTGGAAAGGTGTAGGAGAAGTGGGAGGGGTAGGGTAAAGCTAAGAAGCAAAAAGAAAAAAATAAGAGAAAAGGAAAAAAATGGAAACAAATTGTCTGTAAATAGGGAAGGGTGGAAGGGGTGAAAGGAGGACCGGGGAATGGGAAAAAAATAAGAACCAAGACATATCATGTAAAAGTACAAGATTCCAATGATGAATGTAACTGTATTGTATACCTACAATGTACAAATAAAGAAAAAAGAAAAAAAAGACATGAGGGGCATCAAAGGGTTATTTAAACTCCTGATAAATAGATCTTGTTATGAGGGACAGTTATTCCCAACCACTAGTCAGTTTCAATAATACTGAATATGAAACAAATTTATAGTACAAAACACCTTTTA
>NW_022933556.1:0-259 GCF_012274545.1 Fukomys damarensis | reverse complement strand
CTTTTCTCCTTAGAATGAAGAAAAAAGGGACCATTCTTGTTGATACATTTATTTGTTTGTTCACTCAAGAAATATTTGTTAAGTGCTTTCGCCTTGCACCGACAGTGTAACGATGAGCAAAACCAGACTCGTGAAGGGTGCACTTGAGAGAGGAAGAGACTGACCTACAATCTCAAAGATAACTGAAGATGACCTAATTAGATAAACATCGAGGTGAGGAAAGAGTGTTCCAGGAATAAGCTGTGGCATTTTTCAGGTC
>NW_022933555.1:0-212 GCF_012274545.1 Fukomys damarensis | reverse complement strand
GGAAGATTCTTATGTCCTAATACAAGGCCCACTTTTGTAAAAGGTGTGTATTCTGGGAAAAAATTTAATATTTTAAGGCTCTAAGTATAGCTTGGTGGTAGAGCACTTGCCTAGGATGTGTGAGACCTTGTGTCTTATCTCCTGCACAGTAAAAATTTTTATTTTGTTTTACAGAAAGCCTCACTATATTCAGTGGCTGACATCTGAATATT
>NW_022933554.1:0-1244 GCF_012274545.1 Fukomys damarensis | reverse complement strand
ATTAGAATATATATATATATATGTATATATTAATTACTAAAAATTGAGGCTAGAAAAATAAAGAAATGGAAAATTTAAAAAAATGGGAAAGAGAAACAGAAAATATTGTGAAAAATATAACATCACATAATTAAAGCACCAAAGGAAGAGAATGAAAAGAACCAAGAGGTGATCTTTGAAGAGACAGTGGCAGATTGTTTTCTAAGACTGACAAATGTATCACTGGCCAGATTGTGTAATTGAAGTACATAACAATATAAAGAAATCACAACTTATTTCACTGTAATGAAATTGCAGAATACTGAAGAATATCCCTCAAACTTTCCAAAAATCAAAAAACCACCCAGAGGAAAAAAACGGTATTTTGCCTTCAAAGTCAGAAACAATTCAATTAATAGCAGAGATCATTTGTTGGGATATAAGTCACATGAAATATAGTTCAGTGATTTTTAAGTATATAATTCAATGAGTCTTAAAATACCATCCTGCATAATCACTATGGAGATAAAGATACAGAATACTTGAATCAGTCAAAAAAGTTTCTTCAAGCCTCTCTGCAAATCTACCCCCCGATTCCCCCTTGGCTATTAGGATCCACTACTGAGCCACTACCTGTCACTAGAGTTATGCCTCTTGTTGACTTTCATAGCAGCAGAAGCATACAACGTATATTATTTTATTTCTGGCTCATTTACTTGAGTCCTATGCTTTCGAGATTGGTCCATGTTGTTTGCATTAGCAGCTTGTTACCCTATTTTTTCTAGGATGCTATTCTATACATTATCACAATTACCAGTCAGTAGCTTAAGACTTGGGATGTTTCTAATTTTTGTTTTTTATCTAAAAGAAACAACAAACAGTTGGGTATAAGTATTTATGCGGACATATATTTTCACTTTTCTTGGGGAAGTAATCTATGAATAAAATGACTGTGTCATACGATGCAACTCTTTCAGTGTTTGCCCCCTCCAAAACTCATGCTGAAATTTAATTGCTGTTAACACTATTAAGAGATGAATCCTTAAGAGATAGTTAGGCTTGGAGGGCTCCATGCTCATGAGTAGACTAAGGCCCTTATCTCAGGTGTAGGTTTATTATAAAAAAGGAGTTGGCCTCCTCCTTGCTGTTTCTCTCCCTACCCTTCCTCCCATTCTCTCGCCACCCCTACCCCATCCTCTCTTTGCCTTTCAGCTATGTGACGCCTTCTCCCAATTTATAATGCAGCAAGAAGGCCTGCCAGCAGA
>NW_022933553.1:0-374 GCF_012274545.1 Fukomys damarensis | reverse complement strand
CATTATTTTTGCATCTCAAAACAAAATCCAAGAAATAATTTAAATGCATATGATTGATGACCCATATGAAGGCTATTTTTAAGTTTCCTGCTTCCCAGTCATATTTGAATAAAACATGTAATAAGAGAACTCAACATCTTTTTTCAGGGTCTCATAAATTGCCCTGGCTGTGCTTGCCTTTGGCCTCTTCCTGCCTCAGCCTCATAGTGTTGAGACTACAGGTGTGCACCACTTCATCCAGCTAGAGGACGCCAATTTTTAGTTTTTTGAACTATACGTTTATATTACAACAAAGTGAAAATGAAACCATGTATCTTCTCTTATTCTTTGATAAATTTCAAGATTAAAGAAAATATTTATCATTTCATCAAATT
>NW_022933552.1:0-223 GCF_012274545.1 Fukomys damarensis | reverse complement strand
ATACATGGCTTGGAACCAAATGCAGTTCACTTGAAAAATAAATGTCCCATAAAGCAAGGACTGTGTGACATCATAAGTTACTGCTGACACTCTACTAAAATGACAATTTTGAAGATACCACTCAGTAATATTTTTCTATATCAGTGTCTCTAATGCGTACCACAAAGTTCAAGGCTTTGTCCAGTCCCTAAATGACCCCAGAGACTCATATCATCTCTGTGTG
>NW_022933551.1:0-232 GCF_012274545.1 Fukomys damarensis | reverse complement strand
CATATTCACACTCATTTAAGATACACCATTTTCATTTTATTAATTTTAAAAACAGTGCTAGTAAATTTTCAGGCATTCCCATCTGAAGCTTGCATACCCTATATGGGGGATATAAGCCTTTCAGATATTTTTCATTTGCTTCGGGGAACTCTACGAGTGTGTGTAGCACTGATCTGGGTTTTATGCAAAAATTGTACTTTTCAGATCATATATATCATTAAATTGGAAATTG
>NW_022933550.1:0-246 GCF_012274545.1 Fukomys damarensis | reverse complement strand
CTTGCTGTTCTGTTCAAGGGTGGCTCACGATTCCCTTGCAGGAGTAGATAACGCTATCTACTCCCTGTGGCTGGACAGTTAGTTATTTCCCTCCTTCGTTTTTTTGTCTTTGCGTTGTTGTTGGGGTGTTTTGGCTTTGGTTTTGGTATTCTGTTTCTAGTTTGGATCGGTCTGTGGGTTGTCGGTTGGTTCACTGGTTGTTTGGTTGGTTTTTTGAGAAAGAGTCTTGTTATGTAGCCCAGGCTG
>NW_022933549.1:0-200 GCF_012274545.1 Fukomys damarensis | reverse complement strand
GGTTTAGATCTCAGCCAGGCAGAGACCTGCCACAAAAATGAATACAGTTGTATTCCACATAAGTTGTGGATTTCAGTGGTAAACTCACAGCATTGCAGCACCTATCACTGTGGTGCATTTCAGGGACGAAACTTTGCTATTTGGTTTCAAAATGCTCGGTGCTGAAAGAAGCTGTTTCCCAGGGAAAACTGCACTTTAAA
>NW_022933548.1:0-752 GCF_012274545.1 Fukomys damarensis | reverse complement strand
CGCCTCCTCTGCCTCCACCGGGCCAGGTGCGTGTCCATGGGGAAGAGGCGCTGGGCGGAGAGGGCTGAGCACACAAGTCTGTGCCTCAGCAGGAAAGAGGAGTGGGAGCCAGGCCTAGGTGCTCAGGCACCCGTGGAGGGCACCGGGAATGCGGTGGGGAAAGGGCTGACTGCAGAAAGCAGAGGCCGTGCACCACGGTGGGCTTCTGTGATGCAGCCAGGCCTAGGCTCCCCGGCCTCATGTCCCCAGAGATGCATCTGCTGCCTCCTCAAATCCTCCCCGAGTCTGCTGCTCCTCCCAGGCTCCAGAGGCTGCCCAGCCCCGCAGGGTAGTGAGGTGTTGCACGGCT
The DNA here is from genome assembly GCF_012274545.1 of Fukomys damarensis. NCBI lineage: Eukaryota > Metazoa > Chordata > Mammalia > Rodentia > Bathyergidae > Fukomys > Fukomys damarensis. Next base: position 403 of record NW_022933548.1, on the reverse strand, counting down.
GTGTGCAGAGTACCTGCAGAGGGTGCTATCCACATGGAGCTGTGGGAGCGCCAGGGAGGGCAGGAGCAGGAGCCCTGGAGGTTCACCTAGGAGTCTGTCATCTGCCCTCCTGGCTGGAGAGAGGAAAAGGCCCGGTTTCGCTCCAGATCGGTCTCCATTTGCTTTCTCCAGATCCTGACTGAGCCCAGCTCAGTCTTGGGGAAGGGATCTCCATCTAAAGCGAAGAACGAGGCCACACTGGGCTGAGGCCTCCACACTGACAAGCGCTTTGTTTTGCTTTTGTTTTCCCCAGGTTCGAGATCCCAGGGAGATGTCCTGCCAGCAGAACCAGCAGCAGTGTCAGCCCCCGCCCAAGTGCCCCTCGCCCAAGTGCCCCCCGAAGAGCCCAGCACAGTGTGCGCCT
>NW_022933547.1:0-2977 GCF_012274545.1 Fukomys damarensis | reverse complement strand
CATTTACAAACACTTTATTTCCATTTTTTCATTTTCTCATATTTTTTTCTTTTCCCTTATTAAGTTTCCCATACCCTTCCCACTTTCCCTACACCTTTAGCCTTTTTCTTCCTATTTCTCATTGTTTCTGCATCTTTTAATCTGTTCCACTGCTTCTTGGGTCTGTTTCTTTGCCAGAACCATGCTGTTTTAACACAGTGGCTTTATAGTATAGTTTCAAGTTGCAGATTGCGATACCCTCTGCCATGTCTCTAAACTCTGTTTTTACATGAAGTATTTTTTAGTATTACATGTAAATTCTGAAATATATATGGATAAGCCCGTAAAAATAAATTGTTTTGAATTGGGCACTTAAAACTTTCAGAGTATTTCAGTATTTCTGATGTAGCGTGTGTGTTGCAATTGGTTATTTCTGTATAAATGTCTTCAATGCAATATACTAGGAGTCTTTCCTGTTTTAATAAAAACAATTTTATAACAAAAAGAAGAAATTAGAGAAAAGAACAAATCACATACAAAGGAAAACCCATTAGAATTTCAGCAGATTTGTCAACACAAACCCTCAAGTCAATGAGGGCCTTTTGTGAAGTATTTCAAGCCTTAAAAGAAAATAATGTCCAATCTATATTGATGTATCCTGAAAAAGTATCTTTCAAAATTGATGGAGAAATAAGACACTTCCATGACCAAGATCACAAGGAACTTCACGAATGTCAAGCCAGCACTCCAAAATATCTGAAGGATATTCTCGAAAGAGATAATGAGTATTACAACTCCATGAACCCCAACGTAATTAATCTATCAGACAAGGCAAGAAATTAAATAGGGGGAAAATGGAGAGCCAATAACAGGAAAATAAGGAAAAGTATGAGTTAATACATATCAGTTATAACCATCTATGTTAAGGATCTCAATTCACCAATAAAAAGAAATAGACTGACAGAATGGATCAATAAGCATAACAATGTGCTGGATACAAGAAACATAATTTTAAAAGAAATTCACAGACTGAAATCCAAAGGTTAGAAAACAATACTTCATGGGACAGAAATCTCCTAAAAAAGAGAGTAGCTATTTTATTTGCTAACAACGTGTATTTAAAACCAAGACTTATTAAGAGAGATAAAGCAGGTCACACTACATCCTTGTAAAGGGAATAATCCAAGAGGAAGAGATAACAATCAAAAATATATGTGAACCAAATATTAGTGCATCCATCTATATAAAAGAAATACTAATAAAATGTCAAATAAGCAAGTCAAGGTCCCAAATATGCAACAACACATTGTAGTTGGGGACCAGAATAACACACTGTCACAAATAGTTAGATAAATTAAATAAAAAATAAACAATGGAACACTAGAACTCAACCAAACTCTTGAAGAAATGGAGTTAATAGATATTTACTGAGTGTTCCACCACACAAAATCAGAATATACATTCTTTTTCAGCTGCACACTGGTTGTTCTACAAAATAGACAGCATATTCACTCATAAAACATATTTGAGTAAATTTAAGTAAATGAAGTAAATGCATATTTAAGTAAGCGAAGTTATCCCCTGTATATTATCAGATCATAATGCGATGAAATTATAGATCATTGGCAAAAGAAACCACATGAACTTCATAAAAACATGGACATTGAACAAAACATTCCAGAAAAACCAATGGGTCATAGCAGAAACTAAAGAAGAAATTAAAGAGTCTCTACAATTAAATGACAATGTCAATGCAACATATCAGAATCTATGGAACAAAATGAAAGCAATCTTAAAAAGGAAATTAATAGCAGTGTATACGCATATTAGCAAAGCAGGGTGAACTCAAATAAACAACATAATATAGAACATCAACCTTGCAAAGAAAGAAGAGCAAAACAAACCAAGACCTCATACAATGCACGAAATTATGAAGATCAAAATAGAAATCAATGCAACCGAAATGAAGGGAATGATACAAAAAAAATCAATGAAGCAAAGAGTTGGTTCTTGAAAAGAATAAAAAAATTGACAAGCCCTTAGCCAAGCTTATCAGAAAAGAAAAGGACCAAATACATGCAATTAGAAATGAAAAGAGTGAACTTACAACAGATCCAACAGAAATCCAGAGGATCATCAGTACTTACTTTGAGAAGCTATACATCAATAAGATGGAAAACACAGAAGAATAAGACAGATTTCTAGATACATGTGAATTGATAAACTTGAACAAAGATCTAAAAATCCTAAACAACCCAATATTGATCAACAAAATTTTAAATGTAATTAAAAATGTACTAATGAAGAAATGTCTGGGTCCTGATGGCTTTACTGCTGAATTCTGCAACACATTTAGAGAAGAACTATTACAAATACTGTTTACATTTTCAATGAAATTGAAAGGGAAGCAGTACTTCTGAATTCATTCCTGTAAGCAAGCATCACCTTGATTCCAAAAGCAAAGAAAGACTCAATCAATAAAGAGAATGATAGGTAAATCTCCCTAACAAATATAGATGCAAAAATCCTCTATAAGCTACTGGAAAACAGAATGCAGAAGATCATCAAGGAGATCATACATCCTGATGAAGTGGGATGCATACCAGGTATGCAAGTAGAGTTCAATATATGCAAATCAATAAATGTAACACAGTATATTAATGGATCAAAGGACAAAAGCCATATGATCATTTCAATAGATGCAGAAAAAGCATTTGACAAAATCCAACAGCCATTTTGATAAAAATCTTATAGAAGTTAGAAATATATGGTCTCTATCTCAACCTGATAAAGCCATCTATAAAAAACCAGCAGCCAACATCATACTAAATGTTCAAAAATCCTTCACACTAAAATTAGGAACAAGACAAGGATATCCACTATCACCACTCCTGTTCAATATAGTTCTTTAAACATTAGCCACAGCAAATTAGACAAGAGAATGAAATAAAAGGAATAAAGATAGGAAACAAAAAAGTGAAATTATTATTATTTGTAG
>NW_022933546.1:325-643 GCF_012274545.1 Fukomys damarensis | reverse complement strand
GCTATTCTAGGTCTCTTATGGTTCCAAATGAATTTTTGGATTCTATTTTCTAGTTCTGTGAAACATAGTGTTGGAATTTCAATTGACATTGCATTGAATGTATTATAGCAGTTTTGGTAGTATGGCCATTTTCATTATGTTCGCTATTCTAGGTCTCTTATGGTTCCAAATGAATTTTTGGATTCTATTTTCTAGTTCTGTGAAACATAGTGTTGGAATTTCAATTGACATTGCATTGAATGTATTATAGCAGTTTTGGTAGTATGGCCATTTTCATTATGTTCATTCTTCCTATGCAGGAGCAGAATATCTTTCCAT
>NW_022933546.1:0-213 GCF_012274545.1 Fukomys damarensis | reverse complement strand
TGTAAAAGGAATTTTTTCCCTTATTTCTCTCCCTGTATGTTATTTCTGTAAAAAAGCTATGGATTTTTGAGTATTCATCTTGTATCCAGATACTCTACTGAATCTGTTAATTAAGTCTAAAAACTTTTGGTAGAGTTTTTTGGATCTTCCATGTAGAGTATCATATCATCAGCAAATAATGACAGTTTAAATTCTTCCTTTCCTATCTTTATT
>NW_022933545.1:0-208 GCF_012274545.1 Fukomys damarensis | reverse complement strand
GAGATCTGTAAACTAAATCCTGAGGAACAACTTCCATAGACCAGTACTATTCTGGAAACTGGTGCTTTGAGGCTGTCTTCTCAAAACAGTCTTTCACCCAAGCAATTTTGAGGTTTCAAAGGGTGGATCACTACTAGTTCTTATGACGCTCCCAGGCCATCTTTTCTATTGTCCTTTTCTGAAATACTTGGCATTTTATTGCTAATCT
>NW_022933544.1:0-214 GCF_012274545.1 Fukomys damarensis | reverse complement strand
CAGAAATGAGCTGAGAGAAGCATTTGTAGAAAACAGTTTTTGTTTTGTTTTGTTTGTTTTTTTTCTTTTTGGTACCGGGGATTGAACTCGGTTCCTTGCCCTTGCAAGGCAGGCCACCGAACCGCTGAGCTAAATCCCTGGCCCAGAAAACAGTTTTAAAGGGGCTATAAGAAAAGCCCAGGTGATAAAGGATGTGGCTGAGCCTTGAACTGCA
>NW_022933543.1:0-266 GCF_012274545.1 Fukomys damarensis | reverse complement strand
AACTTTGTCCCCGTAAGGTTGACAGCCTTGATAAAATGGACAACTTCCAAGGAAGATACAAACTGAAAGTGTCACCTAGAGAGAAAGGAGATATATAGATATAGATATAGATATAGATATAGATAGATCTATCTATATATTTTTTTATTAAAGAAATTAAATTGAAAATTAGAAACTTCCTATAACTGAAACCTCCAATGCCTGTGGTCTCGTTGGTGAAGACTTTAAAACATTTTGAGGAGAAACCATACAATTCTGTCACATAA
>NW_022933542.1:0-1837 GCF_012274545.1 Fukomys damarensis | reverse complement strand
CAAGATCCCAATAATGAATGTCACTGTACTGTATACCTAAAATGTACCAATAAACTCAATGAGAGAAAAAAAAATATCATAGACATACTTGTTTTTTAGCATGACTTGATAGCTTTGTTTTTTTGGTTTGTTTTGCTTTGTTTTTGGTACTGGGGGTCGAACTTTGGCCCTTGTGTTTGCAAGGCAGGCAGCTGAACCGCTCAGCCAAACCCTCGGCCCGATAGCTTTGTTTCTAAATGATACTTAGTTTTTTTCACAAACAAAAAAATTGCATGTTATACAATTGAATTACTATTAAAATGTTCTTATCATCAGTTGCTTGTGGGCAAGGGAATTGCTTATTTGATATCATATCCTGTCTCCTAAAATAGCCTTGGCACACAATTACTTAATAAATATTAGCCAGGGAGTTAAAAATGGCATTTATTTTACCATAACTAAGAACCTAATAATCTAGAATGTCAGGGACTGTTAAAGACTCTTGCAAAACAAACCTTTTTTAAAAGTGCCCATTTATAATAATTAATTACATTTTTTCAAAAGAAAAATTACTTGGTACCTGATTATTTCATAGAATTTAAGACTTCAGTCAAAGCATGAGTAAGTTGTTGGCTTATGACCAAGTGGAAAAATGCAGAGAATTACACTATCATGGGCTGGAATGGGCGTCCACTGCCACCTGTCTGGGCTGGTGACCATTACATGGTGGTGGGGTGTAACTATGTGTGAGGGGGCACATCTGGGGGTGAGGGGCTTTCAAAGGTGAGCATGACAGAGTTGCTTCTGAAGGACTGCTGAACAGTTTGCCAAACTTTCCTGTTCAGTAAATATGGGGCCAGGAATTTGAATTTCTAACTAGTGCCCAGAGGATACTGATGTTGATGGTCCATGAGCCATACTTGGAAGGTGGTTGTTCTGAACAGATGACTAGGTTGGTACATCTTTTCCCTGGTGAAACCAAGCTGACCGTTTGCACCATCCTTACTTGCTTCACTTTTCATGCTAGACACTGATGTACTTTCTTTAAATGAGTCTCCCGTTAAACCTGTGATACATCATATTCCTGTAGAGGGTAGACTTAGGAAAAAGCATAAAGTACGGATTCAAACAGATTTTGTTTCAAATCTTGGATACTGTTTTTACCAATTATATGTTCCTTAAATATTTACTTGGAGCTTTTTGTTCCTTGCATTTCTCAATTATAAAATGGAAGAGATGCAGTACCCATTTTATAGAGTTGTCTTAAGGTTTCTTGAATGAACATAGTCCATTGAGTGTGCAAACCTTGTAGCCTCTGGCTCTGGGCTAGACACTGAGGGGTGTGGTGGATGCTGTTAGGTTATCCTCGGTTAGGGATATGGTGGGAGGAGATGGGGATGTGGGGATTGAAGCCACCAAATTTCTTACTGGAAAGCTTGAGATGGTGTATGGGGAAGGGCAGAAAGAGAAGGATCAGGGGAATCAGGAGGATCTGGTATAATGTGACAGCATGGTGCATACCTAAGGCAAGAAAGACCATGAACCCTGTAAGAAGAGGCCCAGTGCAGAGGCACAAAACTAAGAGCTGGCTCACAATGAGCACTCCTTGTGCTCTTTGGTATCATGAATTCATTTAATGCACACAACATTCTGTGATACAGCCTGTGAGTGGCAGAGGTGGGATCAGAAATGGGCAGGCTGGCTCTGAGCCTATGCTCTTGTCCACTCTACTGTTCTGTCTTTCCACAGTAGGCTCTTAGGGAATGCTAATTCTCTGCCTTTCTTTCCCTTCTAAAGCATATAGTATGCTGGAATATATTATTGGTTTGGTTTTTCTTTTTTTGCTACATTTCAAAGC
>NW_022933541.1:0-750 GCF_012274545.1 Fukomys damarensis | reverse complement strand
AGAGAGTTTTCTACTCCACAAAGTCAGAATACACATTCTTCTCAGCTACACATGGGTTGTTCTGCAAAATAGACCACATACTCAGGGAAATGAAGTGATCCATTGTATATTATCAAACAATAATGTGATGAAATTGAAGATCAGTAGTAAAAGAAACCACAAGAGTTTCACAAATATATGGAGAATGAACAACACACTCATGAATGGCAATGAGTCACAGAGGATATTAAAGAAGAAATCAGACAGTTCCTAAAATTAAATGACAATGACATTATAACATATTGGAATTTATGGGACACAATGCAAGCAGTCTTAAGAGGGAAATTCATAGCAGTGAATACTCATATTAGGAAAACAGAGCGAGTACAATTAAACGGCCTGATGCTAAACCTCAGACTTCTAGAAAAAGAAGAGCAGAACAAACCCAAAGCTCATACAAGGTGGAAATTACAAAGACCAAAGCAGAAATTAATGCAATGAAGTCTAAAAGAGCACTACAGAAATTAATTAAGCTAAGAATTAGTTCTTAAAAAGAAAAAACAAAATTGACAAACCCTTAGCCAATCTTATATAAAAAAAGGAAAGAAAAGCCCAAATCCTTGCAATTAGGAGTGAAAAAGATGAAATTACAATGGACTCAGCAGAAATCCAGAGGATCATTAATACCTACCTTGAGAATCTATATGTCAATAAGATGGAAAATACAGATGAAATGGACAGATTCCTAGATTCATATGAATTACCATGAAT
>NW_022933540.1:0-11550 GCF_012274545.1 Fukomys damarensis | reverse complement strand
AAGAGGGAAATATATGTATAACATACAATCAGTTTAAGCAAGCAGGAGTGTGACCTTAAATCACGTGTCCTCCCAGACAATTATTAAGCACAGGTCTAAGCAATGTGAACTTTCCTTCTGGTATCAATAAGAAAGAATTACAAAGTCCTACACAGTTAGTTAAATAAACAAATTCTAATACTGGTTCTGTAAAATCTATGGATTTTTTTCAAGATTCATTCACATGTGTACTCATTCACTGAATCACTCATGCCATAAGCATTAGTTGTTTAACTAGTATTGGTAACTGCTATTATATGCTGTATAGATTTATTGCTGTTGTTGTTTGTTTTGTTTTTTTTGGTACTGGGGATTGAACTCGGGTCCTTGAGCTTGCAAGGCAGGCCACCAAACCACTGAGCTAAATCCCCAGCCCTATGCTGTATAGATATAAAAAATGTCATAAAATGCAACTATTGTATGGGCACTTAGGAAAATAATGCCCACTAAATATAATCAACATGACAGCATTTTGAATTTATACAGTTAAGGAGAAATGTGATGCATACTGAAACTTATTTTTAATTAGGTGTTTCTACTCTACATCCAGGCACAGTATACTCCAAGTGAATATATGAATATAATAAAAAAACATTATATTCTCAAATGCAGACTGTGGAGTGTTAAAGTGTTTCGATGACAACTATATGACAAAAAAGTCAAGGAGAATCATGGCACTGTGTAGTTAAGAAATAATTTTCTCAGTGCCACAATCACGTCTTTGTTCCTGAGGCTGTAAATCAAGGGGTTGAACATGGGAGTCACGATAGCATACAAGAGAGAGCAGTTTGTCAGTTCCTGCAGAGTGGCTGGACTTTGGCCTTAGGTAGGCAAGGCTAGCAGATGCAAAAAAACAGCACGACAACCAGCAGGTGGGAAGAGCACGTGGAGAAGGCCTTGTCCCGGCCTTGGGCTGTTGGCAACTTCAGAATGGTGGAAACAATTTTGCTGTAAGAGGCAAGGATCAGCATGAAAGGGACAGCAGCAACCAACATGACCACTACATAGACAGACAGCTTGTGAGCAGAAGTGTCCCCGCAGGCCAGCTGGAGAGTGGGGGGTATGTCACAGAAGAAGTGGGGGATTTGGTTGGACTTACAGAAATGCAGAGAGAAGATCTGGCACGTTTGTCCTATCTGGACTGGGACTGGAGCCAGCCAGGAGGCAGCTGCCAGCTGAGCACACTTCTTTTGGTTCATGAGCAGAGGATAGCACAGAGGGTGACAGATGGCCACATAGCGGTCACAAGACATCACGGAAAGCAGGAAGGACTCAGTGGTTCCTAGCATAAGGAAGAAACACAGCTGCATTGCACAGCCCAGCACAGAAATGTTTCTCTTCTGAGTTCAAAGGTCAAAGAGAATCCTAGGGAGAGTGACTGAAATATAACAGATTTCTAGAGAAGAAAAGTTAGCCAGGAAAAAGTACATGGGTCTCTGTAGTGCAGGGTCCAGGATTGTTATGGTGATGATGAGGCTGTTTCCAATTAAGATGATCAAATAAATGATGGTGAACACCCCAGACAGAAAGCCCTGGAGCTCTGGAAGGTCCGAAAACCGCAGCAGGACAAAGTGCCTCACCGTGGAAACATTGCCTCCTGCATTTATCAGTTCATGCATCATCTGTGGGAATAAGCAGAAGCTCAAATAATTTCATTGCCTTCAACTTTAATCATTTTTAATACAAACATGGCACACTGAGTGATTTTTCTCATTCCTTATAGGAGCAAATATTATAACTATAGGAGCTCTAAACTTGTAGCTCTTTACTTTTCATTATTAATAATTATAAAAGAAAGATCTTTGTTCTTTTCTCCCTTTGAAGAGAAATTATATTTGTTGGTGAGGTGCATTATTTTAAATACGAATCACATTTGAATTCCCTAAAGCTCAAGTTCTGAGTTGTAGCAAAGTCTGAAGCATAACAGTGATTAATGTCATGAATTTACCATGATGTCCTCCCTTGTCAAAGTCCCTTCCTATCATTTTCAGTTCTAAGTGAATTATATTGCTTAAGTAAATACTTTTGTAAAATCCATAATAGTTCTTAGAGCTTAGCACAGTTAATTTTATTTTATTTCTTCTGGTGGCTGCTTTATAGTTTTATTCAGCTTTTGTTTTCTGTATGACATGCTTCTTTATTATAAAGGAGTAATAAGACATTATAAAACAGAGGATATTAGATAATTTTCCCGTTTTATTTGCACTTTAATGTTAGATCTGTGAAGTTAGCATTTGTAAACTTTGTCATGATTTTTCAAGGAGAGCAATGCAATTGCTTCTTTCTTGGTAAAGTTCAGCATTTAAAAGGTACAGCCAACTTCTTTGACCATGGAAGTGATGAATTAGAATGTTCAGATTTCAATTGTGCATTTCTTTTAGAGAAGGAACGAAGACCAAAACTTATCTCCATGATGTCCCTGCATCACTCAGGTCTTCACTAAAGGTTGTTTTCTGTTCTTCACATTTTTTGTTTTATTCCATCTTTTCCTAAATGGGTATTTACACGTGTTTTTACATATTTGAGTATATTGGACTGTGTTCTTTCCTTGTCACTACAGTTATATGCACATTTAGATTGGTATTCTACACATATTGTATGCAATTCAGTATTTCATAAAATTGGATTCCCTAATTTAACTTCGAGATTACCAATGATTGGAATTGATTGCATGACTAGACTTGTCCTCAGGGTAAACACCAGGTCCTCCCCAATTTGCAGGTCTCACCCCAGACTCGGATTGAGTAGAGCTTCCTGCATGACTCTGTGTGCTCAGGATGTGAGGTTAGAGTCAGGCAATTACCAATTACTGTGATTTCATCACTCCTGCTGAAGTAGCACTTCATCTCATTGTTTCTGTGATGCACTGGATCACATGTATGTTGTTTTTCATTTGAAAAGTGGAAGGGACTAAATCAATTTGCAGAAGAGATGCACAATATCCCTAAGCTGAGACTCATGGTGAGTCTGCAAAGTGATCACAATGGGCAGTTAAGAAATACACAGACGCAGGGGCTGCGAGCATCGGGCACATCTGTGATCCCAGCTCTCTGGGAGGCTGAGGAGGAAGATCTCCAGGAAAACCCGGCAGCATCAGGACAGCCTACCTGAAAATAAAAGTATATACATAAAACCCCACATTCAGTCTCCATTATAAAACTATCACACACACCCATGCACACACCCAAATGGAGAAATAACAGTCCGTGCAGCACTGGGCACCTTGAAGACTTTCTAAAAATAAAAGGAGAGATGCACATCAATTCCCTTCACCACCTAAGACTTCCAGACACTAAGGCACATCTCAAGGAATACTTCAAATATTTAAAGAAACTTCCATAATTATATACTTGCCTGGATGAAATGTGATGCGTGAGGCTGGGAAGTGACCATAACTCGATATCAGAGAGAGAAGGTGGGAGGTGAGGCTGTGAGGGTGAGGCATGGATAGGAAGCTCCAGTTCGACTGAAAGCCGGGCTCTGCCCTTAGTTGAGATGAAAATGGAGAGCGTGCTGCTCTATGGTTATTCTTAATAAATAAAGTGAAAGAAAGATTTTGAAGGTTTTCATCATACACACCGAAATGTTGTTGAATTAAATTCACTCTCAATTGAGAATTACGCAATGTATACATGTCTGCAAACATCACATGACAGAATGTAAATACAGTAAGTATACGTATGTATCAGCAGAAAGAAATACAAACAAATGAATGCACATCCTGCTGAGAACGTTCTCTTACTGGGTTTCCGTGATGGTCACAAATTAGTATATAATCAAGACATCAGTAAGATACGACTTCAAGTTAAGAAAAATCTCTGCTCTGGGTCACTATCCGACCCCTCCGCACCACAATCGTATTTACTCAGCTCCCGTTCGCTCGGACTGGGCACTCGTGCGGGAACAGCAAGCAAAGCACCTAAGGCCTCCCTCGACTCAGAAGCCGGTTCAGTGATGTCCGCTCAGTGTCCTACTCGTTACTTACTGGAGGTCGTGCTGTACAGAGAGAGCGCTCGGGACTCACTACAGGCTCGGTGCTTAAGTGCAAACTTACACACAGTCGTCATTTAGTGAACAGCCAGAATCACAGTGCTGCTAGAGACAATATGGTAGAATTTATTTATTTATTTATTTATTTGTTCATTTTAAACACACTGAAATTTATTTAAAAAGATTTTTAACTTTACTCATTTCAAATAGGTACATTTAATGTACACAGTATAATGACTTTCACTGTTGAAAATTTGTATGTTTACATAATCAACCTTGGTTATTTTTTCATCATCTCCCTGCCCTCCCTTCAACCCCTCCCTCCCTTGCAATCTACCAAGACTTTTCCAGCACTTTTCATTTCCTCATATTGATTCCATATTTAATATATGGGCTCATAATACAAATGTGCTTTTCCTTTCTATCTGAAGCGATCTTGTTATAAGTAGACCTAGGAAAGCACAAAACCTGTCTGGATTAGTGATTTGTAACTTCATATAATAAAATCATTTTTTAAAATTTTGTATAATTAGGTGTTATTTCCCAATGTTAAAGATAGAACTTAATTTATATGAGATGGAAGGAGCTCATGCTTTGCTGTTTTCATCAAAGTAAAATAGAATACGTACCTTTATTGGCTGCATAAGAGATGAGAGAGGAAGAAGAGGATGTCTTTTCAGGCTCAGTAATTTATCTGAAACAGAGCCTAACAATCAGCTCAAATATGTTCTATCATCAGGGCTAATAATGTGCTTTAAGTACTATGTATTTCCACCCTGGGGAAAAACTCCTTTCTCAAGTGAGCTTCTAATTGAGCTAAACCATTCTGCCTGCCACCCAAGGAATTTGGAGGACACCAAAGCCCTCTGAGGCCATGCTGCTCCCATAAGTTAGCAGGCAGGCATCCTTCTAAGTGACCCGTAAAAACTACAAGCCTATCTTTCCATTTCTCAATGTCAGTAATCTTATTAGGATCTTCTGTATGATTGCAGATTATTCACACCAGAGAAACATTGAGAAATGCGAAGAAAGGAGCTAAAGGTGTAGGGAAGGTGGGATGGGCAGGGGAAGGGTAAAAAAGGAAAAGAAAAAATGTGAGATAATGAAAAGATGGAAATAAAGTGTTTGTAGACTGGGAGGGGAGCAGGGGGTGAAGGGAGGGCAGTGGTAAGGGGAAAAATGAGAACCAAGTGTTGTTATGTAAGGTACAAGATCCCAACAATGAATGTAACTGTACTGTATCCCTAAAATGTACCAATAAACTCAATTAAAGCTGAAAAAAAAACAAAAAATAAAACAACAAGCCTAGCTCACATCAGAACAGTATGATGATCGCACCAAATGAGATGCTCTTTACAAGGTGCCTGCACACCATGTGTGAGACTAGGGAGTCTGTTTTTCTACCACCCAACGTGGAGATGTGAGTTCTAAGGCTGCCAGATGGTGGTGTTCTCTTCACTATCACCTTCCTCCACCAGCTGCACACTTCCTGTCTGGCCTCATCATACCTTCCCCTGAGAATGGGATGGGAGACAGGGTATTGAAATAGGACCTCTCACCTATTTATTTTCAGGAGTGCAAACTGGCAAAGACATGTAGAATTTTTAGATATAACTCCTGACATAAATTATAACTAAAAGAGTACAGCAAGCTGAAAACGAGGGTACAGAATGTCATTTCCAGGTGAGTTTCCCTGTGACTAGTTATGAGGCTCTATTTCCCATCATTAATGGCCCTTGATAATCAAAATATGAAACTGCAAGGAGTGACCTGACCTGCACATGTTTGGCTAGGGCAGGAAGGAGAGAAGGGGGAAAGAAAGAAGAGAGGATCACCATGCAAAATGTGTGTGCACCACACCCCATGAAGAATGTGTTTATAATATGTCACAAATGCACAAAAGCCAGGCGTCATGGCACACGCCTGTAGTCCCAGCACTCAGGAGGCTGAGGCAGGAGGATCACTGTGAGGTTGAGACCAGTCTGGGCTACATAGTGAGTTACAGGTCAGACTCAGCTACATAGTGAGACACTGTCTCAACCCCCCTCCAAAAAAAAAAACAACCCAAAACAAAACAAAAAAAGCAAATGCACAAGAATAAAATGTTCACTTAAAAAGTGGGTCTTGGTCCCATTAGCAGCTCCTGTTCAGTGGAGAAGTCTCTTCATGCATACAGAGGTGAGGGCGTGTGACAGACAAGCCTGAACATGCAGTGTTCTGTCCCTCTGTCTGAGGAAATTGATCCAGTTTGGAAAAAAAACATGGGACCCTCTGTGTCTGATTTTTTTTTTAAATAATGCCTATCTCTTTGGGGAGACCAACGAGGTTAAAATATAAAGGCCTAGAAGATGTTTTCAAATCTGCAGAAAAAATACTTTAGCATGCTAAATGATGGAAGAATTAGATGATTAAAAGAAGAACAGAAAGACAGCTAAAGTCAAATCTGAGAGTTGGCGATTCTGACCCCTCAGGGATGGACTGTAAGAGAGGCGTCAGGAGGATGTGAGTAGGATTTGAAGAGGGACACAAACCAAGGAAAGAAGTGTGGAAAGCACTTCCTTGGTGCTTACCCTTAAGTCAGTGTTATCCAACAGAAGAATCCCTGAGATGCAGCACAACTTTGAGAAGCAAGCTTTAAACCCGGCAGGTGTCCTGGGCTCTCAGGAAGCTGTGATGCCCCAGGCCCTGCCCACTCTGCAGGGTCCCACAGGAGGCCACGCAGCCCCGTGCTGCAGCTGAGCTGAGCCAGCAGTCGCTCCCTGACAGGTAGCTGGGCACTGCCTTTGCTGATCAGAGACTTATTCTTTCCAGGCTGACTTAGGCAGCAAGGCCAAGTGACAAGTAGGGCCTACATAGCCCCTCACCTCGGATTCCTCAGAGGTGGTTGTGAGATGAGAACAGTCCCACTCCTGGGCCTTCACTGATCTGCAGAGGGTGCAGGCTGCCACGCGCGGCACTTGGCACAGGCGGGCTCATCTCCTGCTTGGTCCCGGTATGTGCAGGGCTCACCTCGTGTGTGTTCCCCATTCACCATGTGACCCGACACGCAGACCGAGGTCGCACTCAGACCCCAGCCGTTCCTGGGCTTCAACGCTCGGATCGTTTCTCCTGGACATAATCATGCTTTCTTCATAGTATGATTTTGAGGCTGATGGCAGAACCACTGAGCTAAATCCCTGGCCCCTTTCCTGGACATAATCATACTTTCTTCATAGTATGATTTTGAAACAAAATAAAATCCTAAACCCATTGTGTATTAAATTTATTTTTAAAAGTTTCTGGTTCTACTTCTTTTGATGAAAAATTCTTTACTTCATCCGTTTTCTAAGTAATGTACAATTATTCATACCAGCCTTTCAACACAATTTTAGAGGGAAGAGCAAAATTTTATATGAAATGCACATATATATTTATAATAATTTCTCAGAAATTGGTAATGCTATATATACATGAGTGTTTCACCACATTGCAATGTTTTATTACAAAAATCTTTAGAAATGAACTTGAAGGTCAAACTGAGATCACTGAAGCTCTTGAAAAATGCTACATATTTTGGTGTACTATTTCATGAGTACACTGTCATGAATTTTACATACTCTGTATATCAAAAAATTTGCACTGTCTTTAACAACCACATGGCATAGATGTAGCTACTGATATCTAGAGGAGTATACATATTTTTTTCAGCTGTAATTGAGTTTATTGGTACATTTTAGGGATATAGTACAGTTACATTCATTGTTGGGAACTTGTACCTCTACATGACAAGTCTTGATTCTCATTTTTTACCTGCCCTCCCTTCACCCCCTCCTCCCCTCCCCATCTACAAACACTTTATTTTCATCTTTTCATTATCTCACATTTTTTTCTTTTCCCTTATTACCCTTCCCCTACTCATCTCACCTTCCCTACACCTTTAGCTCCCTTCTTTCCATTTCTAAATGTCAGTAATCTTATTAGGATCTTATGTATACATAATTTTTTAAAATCACGTTCTCAGCAAATTCCTGCTTAGAGTTCTATGCAGTGAATCCCATTGACAAGTACAGTGATGTGGTTACCCTCATGAGACACTAAAGAATGTTTAGATGGAATCACACTTTGGAACTTTATGGAGTCAGTTCCCTACAGAATTTTAGAGTCCTATATAACCTGAAAATGGATCTAAACGCCACGTACAAGCATGGCATGATTTCAACCAAGGGGCTTAAAGATCACAGGATACAAAGGGTCACCAAATATGGAAGTAGGGTTTTATTTATTTTCCTCGAACAATCCAACATTATTCACACTGGTGTTAAGAGAAAATGCTGTATGACGCAGGTGCATTGGACGACTTCCAAGACTGCACAGAACATAAGAAAAGACAACGCATGCAAATAGTGCAAGGTAGAAACCGGCGGAAGCTTCCAGATCGGCTGTCTTCGAAGAGACCTGTGATGATATGTGAATCACGACATTTCACCTACAGTGTGGCTGCTATGAGATCGCTAAATGTCCCATGAGAGCTGCAGACACCTTAGAGTAACCAGGCACGTGAGGTGCGTCTGGAGTCACAGCGCAGTTCTTAGTCATAGGGCAACCAGCACAAAGCCTGTGGGCCCAAACAACCGAGGGTGAGATCGGGATTCCATTGTGTACAGTGAGTGATGCAGGTGACGTCTGCCTTCTGCAACCTCAGCGGGGGATTGATTGCTACACAACTGTGCCCGTGCGTGCGTGTGTCCGTGTGTGTGTCTGTGTGAGCTGTCGTAGTCACATTCTCGTCTTTGGGGCACAAAGTCAAAGCCCACACCCTCTGGGAGGAGAAGGCAGTGACGCCGGCTCACTATCTAAGCTCCAGTCCTCCCATCCGCTGGGTGCAGCTCGAAGACACAAGGTGGACAGCGGGGCACAGCTGCTCACTACGCGGTGGTCAGGAGGCAGAGAGCGGAAGCAGAAGCCGGATGGGAGAGAAACCTCTGCAGACCGCGCTCCTCCTCCCCAGCTCCAGGCAGGCCCCGCCTCACCTCATCCAAGTGACCTGCGGACTCATCCACCTGAGAACGGACGCCCCAATACCCGCCACCTCCCGGAAGCCCCACCTCCTCAGGCACTGGGGCGTCATGGCTTAGATCCCTAGGATTTTATGTAATTCATAGGTAGATGGATACGAGTGTACTCAAAGCACATATCATTGCAAGTTGCTCTCCTTTTACTAACATCTGATAACACTAAATATATCTCATGTTGAAAATTTTTACGTGATTGTTTCTGCATCTCCAGTCCCAAGCATCACACGGATGCACCAGACCACAGGTGTGGAACTCACACCTGTGAGACAGGAGAACTCACAATCTCACACTGGACACAGCTTCTCAGACAGCCTCACGCGTCCCTCACAGAGACACTGGTCTGTGGACTACACTTCCGGGCCTTTAGTAAGGACAGAGTGGGGTGAAAAGTGGAACATTTCGTGGAGATAACTACGATTCTACAATGAGCAATCACCACACACAGGCATCTTTCCCCAGGCTGTGTCCGTCACTCTTTGGCCAAGCAGAAGACGTCCACTTAGTCAAAGTGAAGGACTTCTTCACCAGAAGACACTGATAACTATTGGACCCTTGCCTGGAACCCTTTCCTCTCCCCGTCTGTGCTGATTCATAACTAAGGCTGAAAGCGGACATCCAAGGGTGCCCCTCTGCTGCACAATGGAAATCGATGTTTGCACCTCATTTATCTCCTTCAGCCTTTCCATTTGGTGAAGGACTCCAAGCTTGTTACAAACAATTTGGATGCTTAGTTAGTTGATGCCTCTTGCTTTCATGAGACGATAGGATCAATTAGGTCAGAAATGAATGGATTTGTCATGAACATGAAAAAGTGAAATGCCAAAAGCATTGAGTGACAACTTGACAAAATTTGATGCAGTGATAATAATGCTTGAATGACAGAATAAGCAAATAAAAAACCTGCAAAATTAAAAGTATCAAGGAAGTTTTCCAAGAGAATTAGTACTATGCATGAATTCCAGAGAATGGAGCCCCTCAGCTCATAGAAACACAACATATGCACTGATGAGCATTAGTCCAAATAAGTAAGGGTTTAAATACTCATTTTAATAAATTAAGATATTGTAAAGAATTGTGTTAATCCATTACTGCAGAATATTAGGAAACAAAATCACTATATATGGGTGAGGAAGATTTGGTTTATTTTAAATATTTATAACCATCTTTTCAGCTTTTCAATAGCTGCTTTTACATCCTTATTCCTTAAACTGTAGATCAGAGGGTTCAGCATAGGAATCCCCAGGGTGTAAAACAGTGAGGCCATTTTGTCCTGGTCTAGGGAGTAGGAAGAACTGGGCCGGAAGTACATGAAGAGCACGGTTCCCTGGAAAATTGTGACAGCAGTTAAATGGGAGGTGCATGTGGAGAAAGCTTTGAACCTCCCCTCGGTGGAGCAGATCTTTAAGACGGATAAGATGATGTAGCAATAGGAGACGAGGACTCCTGAGATGGTGCTCAGTTCAATGAATCCAAAAATGGTGAATATGGCTAGTTCATTTATCTGTGTCTCTGAGCAAGACAGTAATAAGATGGGTGGGATATCACAGAAGAAATGATCGATCTCATTAGACCCACAGAAACACAGGCGGAATGTCAGTGTGGTGTGGATCAGAGCATCTGTCAGCCCCACCAGGTAAACTGCAGCCACCAGCAGGGAGCACAGCCTGCTGGACATGTGGGCTGTGTACAGCAGGGGGCTGCTGATGGCCTTGTACCGGTCAAAGGCCATCACCGCCAGCAGCATGCACTCCGAGTCTACAAAGGTGCAGGCAATGAAGAACTGGAGAGCACAACTGATAAAAGGGATTGACTTGTTCTTGCTAAATATGTCCACCAGCATCTTGGGTCCAACTGCTGTGGAGTAGCAGAGGTCACAGAGAGAGAGGTTGCTGAGGAAAAAGTACATTGGTGTATGAAGCTGGGAGTCCATTCTGATTAAGATGATCATGCCAAGATTTCCCAGGAGATTAATGAGATAAATAAGTAGAAACATGGTAAATAGTGCTTCTTTCATCCTAGGGTTATTAGTAATTCCAACTAAAATTAATTCAGTCAAGGAGGAGCAATTTCCTTTTTCCATTGTTTATATTCTTTTCTAAGCTTTTGAGAAAAAATTGTAGAATCATACATTACAATTCTGGACATCAAATACACACATATGTGTTTGTGTGTATATATGGCAAACATGATATTTTTTCATTTTTTTATTGTTATATTCATCCTGGTCATGTTATGTTTTAAAAAATGTTTTCAGGGAATGGGGAAAAATAAGAACCAAGATTGTTTATGTAAAGTTTCAAATTTTCAACAATGAATGTCCTTATACTGTCTACATTAAATGTACCAATAAAATAAATTAAAACTATTTTCATCTATTTGAAAAGGAAAGATTGAAAGCTAGTATGTCAGACAACTGGGAAGATTTGATCCAAATCTACATGAAGATCTAAATCTTCATGCTATACTT
>NW_022933539.1:0-204 GCF_012274545.1 Fukomys damarensis | reverse complement strand
GCGCTTGCCTTCCGCTTCCGTTGGTATCTCGCTGCCCTGCGCCCCCAGGCGGCTTCCTCTGGAGCCTCGCGATACTAGAGACGTGCGCGGTTCCTGCTGGGATTCGTAGTCATTTGTCGCTCGTCTCGCTAGTCTTTTATCCTATTGAGGACTTCATCTCCCGGCGTCCATCGAAGCCCACGGCTCTTCGAGCCTGCGCACTAC
>NW_022933538.1:0-888 GCF_012274545.1 Fukomys damarensis | reverse complement strand
ACCCCCGTGTCTTAGCCTCCTGAATTCTGGTATTGCAGATATGTGCCACTATGCCCAGATCCTCACTGTTATTCTTTTCCCAGGTATTTTCCTTCCAATGACTCAGATATCTCAAATTTCAACTTTCCTAACAAATGTGAAAAAGTACACTTAAATCTACCTATAAAACTGACCACATGTAAACATAGGATATATGGTAAGATTTTAAATTATTAGTAGTCAAATTTTAATTGTTCAAATTATAGCATTCATTATAGAAACCAGCCCCCCAAACACATGGAAATTAAATTATCCCAATTTAGAAATTATCAGAATTTTTCATTGGTAAAATTCGAAATTTAAATATTATTCCTAATTTATAATTCTTGTTTCAGAAGAATGCCCAATTTGCTTTTTTTAAAAAAATAATGTATTGGCTTTTAAAATACTTTATTTAACAAAAATTCAATGACTTCAGTGCAATATGTATCCCTTATTAAAAAAAAAACCTTCCAATATGCCCTAGTTTAAATTGAGTAAATGGAATCAATATTAGGGAAAAGAAAGAATTAAATTGTTTTACCAATCATTCAAACCATCTAAAATGCATGAGAGCTAGGGCACACATAAAAAAACATTGTATCATTATTTCTAGAAATTATGTCTCAATTATAGTTACATTATTTTTTACTACAGAAGTGAAATAATTTTATAACAAATATTTTAAAATGTTTTATTTATTTATATTTTGTGCTAGAGATCAAACCTCAGGACCTTAGCCAGGTTATACATATTTTAAAACTCCTAGACCCCATATATTTAAATTAATGAGAAATAGTATTGAGATGATCTGTTATAATAGGATAATTTCCCTTATGGGGAGGATATCTTTGATAACAATGAGTACTT
>NW_022933537.1:0-203 GCF_012274545.1 Fukomys damarensis | reverse complement strand
AAAAACTAGAAAGCTAGAAAAAATATGCCTAGTGAAGCAGCAAAGGAAATATTCCACTGGAAACACAAAAGGATGTATTTGTTGAGACTGAAAGAAGCTTTAAAAAGTTCACCTCTGCTGCCTGACACATCTAATGAGATTTCCGGGATATGTATTCAAGAGAAAGTCACTGGAGGCTGCGTATGGAGCTTAGTGGTAGAGCA
>NW_022933536.1:0-293 GCF_012274545.1 Fukomys damarensis | reverse complement strand
CAATTATACATTTATACTTAGATATTACACCAGTGAGCTAATAAATGAGAATGCATCTGTTGCTCTTTTTTTGTGCTGTGGTTTTTGTGAAGTCTTTGTTGGATGTTTCTTATTTATAAAACATTAGCTACTCTTAAGCAGAAAGCAAAATGGATGTGGGATTGAAAGTTCAGTGTTGGATTCTTGGGTCTGTCATTTAGTAACTGTTTCCCTTGACTTGTCCCTTCTTCCATGCGTCTGTGAAATTGACATAACAGTGCCACAGTACTGAGTTTTGAAAGGGAAATGCTGAG
>NW_022933535.1:0-324 GCF_012274545.1 Fukomys damarensis | reverse complement strand
TGGCTACTTTCATTAATTTTAATTACTGAATGAATATTTACATTATAACAGCCTATACTAGCAATTATTATTCATTTTTCAGGTATTAAAATAATTGAGTCTCTATGGGCACTTAATTTTCCTTTGTGTAGTTGAGGTGTTCACTTGGGTTCACATATTCTTCTAAATTTCTCTTGCTTTTATGCCATTTAAAGAATATGCATTTTCACTTTCAGCTAACATCCACCATGTGTATTAAGTTTTATGGAGAAAAGCTGATCTCTTTTTCAAGGATGTTAGCATGCTTTTATAAAACCTGTATTTCTCTCAATGTACATTAACTGA
>NW_022933534.1:0-218 GCF_012274545.1 Fukomys damarensis | reverse complement strand
GGCTTGTGTGCACTCACAGTTGCTCGGTACTCGCTTAGGCCTTAAAGGCTTTTCTGCTAAAGTACCTCACAACAATGTTTTGATTTCTGCCAGGGAGAGACCTACAAACAAAAAGGAATAGAGTTGTACTCCATAAGTGGTGTGGACTTCACTGATAAACTCACAACATTCCAGCACCTTTCTCTGTAGAGTAATTCACATTCAGGAAACTCACCGCT
>NW_022933533.1:0-281 GCF_012274545.1 Fukomys damarensis | reverse complement strand
CCATTTTACTGACTTTCTGGGTGGGTGGGCCAATGTTTAAGTCTGTGCTTTTCTTTTGCTTTGTTATTTCTATGTGTGTTTTTCGATGATCCATTATTTTTCTTTATCTATGTAGGAAGAATCAACAGTGTCACTGTTTAGAAAAGCAGCAGAGGGTAAAGGCAGAGGGTGCAAAGAGTATAAAAGTGGTAAGTTAGTGAATATTTCTGAAGGTGTCCTGTTTATATCCTATTATTTTAAAAGTGTGTAGATCCAAAACACGATGCCCATTTCTTTTATTT
>NW_022933532.1:0-238 GCF_012274545.1 Fukomys damarensis | reverse complement strand
CCAGGTCGGTCTCAACTACACAGTGAGACCCTGTCTCAAAAAACAAACAAACAACAACAACAAAAAAAAAACCACGGGGAGCTCTGGTAACCTTTAGCAACCCTCCTAAGGGTGCTGCCGCAGAGAAGGACACCTCCTACCCCCCCCCACAGCTGCTGACTACATCCATCACAGAAGGAGCCCACAGCCTCAACCCTGTGAGGTTTGAAAACTATGAGATTGAATTCTGCTTAAATGG
>NW_022933531.1:0-525 GCF_012274545.1 Fukomys damarensis | reverse complement strand
AAAAGGCCAGGGACACCAAAGAAACAACATTTGTCTTCTTTTGTTCATGGAATAAAATGATGAAATGAAAGCTAATATCTGTAAGTCCTGTCCTAGGTTTGGCACCTTGCTGACTTGTCACAGTCATCATCACACTTAGGCCTCTCAGCATCTCATTTTATAGATAAGTAAGAAACAGGCTCAAAATGTTAACCAGCTTGCCCAGCATCACTAATCAGTAAGAGGCAGGACTAGGACTTGAACTCCAGCCTCTCCTGCTCTAGATCTTGTGCTCATACGCACTGATTCATACAACTTTCTCGCCAGCATCCTCTGACCGAGGGAATGTCACTATTTCACTTTTAGCCAACTTAGCTTTTAAAGTGATTCACGAACGACCGGCAATAACTTGTCCATCACCCACGTCAAACAGTCAGACAGGCAGGCACAAACCTGCTACACTTACTCCTCACTCTCTCCTTGATATTCAGGAAATGCAAGCAACACATAATATGAACAAAAGTCTTCTGTTGGATGCTAACACAC
>NW_022933530.1:0-1227 GCF_012274545.1 Fukomys damarensis | reverse complement strand
CTCTTTGTTAGAAACAGTTCCACATGAATAGTCCATTATAGTTTTTAAATTCCACTTGCCCTGCTACTCCCAGAAGAATT
The DNA here is from genome assembly GCF_012274545.1 of Fukomys damarensis. NCBI lineage: Eukaryota > Metazoa > Chordata > Mammalia > Rodentia > Bathyergidae > Fukomys > Fukomys damarensis. The sequence goes on along the minus strand of NW_022933530.1, from coordinate 1,147 downwards.
TTCTAATACTTCCACTAACATCCTCCTTATCAGCCATGTGATAGAGACCTGTGATATCCTTAACAAATGTAGTCTCCTGAGAATGTAGCTAGTTTCCCTTTGCAGCTGAGAGGGGAAGCTAAGCAGGTTATATCCAAATGTTATGGTCAGAGAAGGGTGAGGCTGTGAAACTGAGAATATGAATACTTTTGGCACCAGTTATATTTTTCTTACTTAATTTTCCTAATCACCTTTTAGGAGTTATTTTTTTAAAGCGGAAAATGGGGCTCACTCTTGTGAAGTAATTTGCCCACATTTTTACACCTAGTAAATGACTGAGTTGAAACTTGAACTTACATCTATATGATTACAAAAATCTGTGATTATACCTCTGTATTTCATTGTAACATATTATGATAGAATGTTGTAAGCATTTTGATAGAAAAAATTATAGGTACTAGTAAATATCTGAGACACTAGTAAATAATCAGATGACTTCTGGTAGCAAGGAGCATGACAGCAGGTTGCCATGAGAATGGGAAGGTATTCAGAGTGAGGCTACCACTACATACTAGATAACCAGCACCAAGAGAGTGGATGATCTAGTGAAAAAGACAGATGTGATAGTCTCTGACCTCATATATATCTGTGGTTCAGTAATTAAGTTCATTGTTCTTTTTATTTAAATGAAGTATGGTAATATTAAATTTATTCTCCTTTTAGCATTTTAATTAAAGACATTTCTTGCTCAGTGACCAAGTTCTATGGCCCTGACTAGGTCATTAAGTGAATTGGTCAGTAAATGAAGAGTTGTATATAGTAGGTACATTACACTCTCCAGAACAAAGAAATGGTCAAAGGAAACTCCAACTTGATGACGTTGTATAACTCTTTCATGCAGTATTGTAATGTATAACAGAACATAGAACTACAGGACTGTACAGCACGATCAGCAAAAATTACCATACTGCGTAGACAAGGTGTACTGCACAAAAAAATATGAAGCTCTAGAAACAAGCTGTACAGAACTGGACAAGCAGAAAAAAAAGATGGGTGATAAGTCTGGGCAGAGGGTATATCTCTGAACACATACCTGGTCATAAGTTTGTTAAGGAATACCTGTGATTCCAATCTGAAATCATCTCTACATATCTATCTATCTATTTCT
>NW_022933529.1:0-804 GCF_012274545.1 Fukomys damarensis | reverse complement strand
AGGGGTTTTTTTGAGACAGGGTCTCACTATGTAGTTGAGACTTCCCTGGAACTCACAGCCATCCTCCTGCCTCAGCCTCCTGAGTGCTGGGATTATAGGTGTGTGCCACCATGCCTGGCCAACTGAGTTTTTTTTTTTTTTTTTAAATAAAATATTTTCCTACATCGTCTTCAAGAGTTCTACCTAACCTCTCTTCTAGCTGGTTTGGTGTTTCTGTTTTAATATTAGATCTTTAATCCATTTTGATTTTAGTTTAGTGCATAGTGAGAGATGTGGGTCTAGTTTTAATGTTTGGTAAGTTGAAACCCAGTTTTTCCAACACCGTTTATTAAAGAGGCTATCTTTCCTTCAGTGAGGGTGTTTGGCTCCTTTGTTGAAGATGAGGTGTCTGAGTGTGTCTGGACTTGTTTCTGCATCTTCTGATCTGTTTCACTGGTCCTCAGGTCTGTTTCTTTGCCAGTACCATGTTGTTTTTATCACAGTAGCTTTGTAGTATAGTTTCAAGTCAGGGATTGTGATACCCCCTACCTTGTCTTTATTGCTTAGAATTGCTTTTGCTATTCTAGGTCTCTTCTTGTTCCAAATGAATTTTTTGATTGTTTTCTCAAGGTCTGTGAAGTATGCTACTGCGATTTCAATTGGGATTGCATTGAATCTATGTAGCAGTTATGGAAGTAAGGCCATTTTCAGTATGTTGATTCTTCCTACCCAGAAGCAAGGGATGTCTTTCCATTTTATGATATCCTTTTTAATCTCTTTTTTCAGAGTGTTGTAATTTTTAGAGTAGAGGTCTTTGATGTCTTT
>NW_022933528.1:0-204 GCF_012274545.1 Fukomys damarensis | reverse complement strand
TTTTTTCCCCTTACCCCTGCCCTCCCTTCACCCCCTCAGGTGATGAATTTTTATAGGTGACACAAAGACTTTACAAGGCCACATGCTAATGTAGTGGTCATAGGAGCATTGCCTGCACACCAGCAACATCAGTGCCACCGGAGAAGTTAAACATGTAAATTTCAGCTGGATGGAAGCAATAGGCATATCCATAACCCTAACTAC
>NW_022933527.1:0-210 GCF_012274545.1 Fukomys damarensis | reverse complement strand
CTAATGGATATTGCTTACATATCTCTCACACTGGTTGTTATGTGCTGAAACAAAGAAAAGAAAAGAAAAAAAAAGGCTGAATAGCTCGGGTCTATAGTGATGGAAATTAAGATAACAGGCAGATATCAGGAAACTTGAGTGCTAGTGTTGTCTCTGTCACTTGCCAGTTGTGTGTGCTTCGGAAAGACAGTTTACCCCTCCGGGCCAATT
>NW_022933526.1:0-243 GCF_012274545.1 Fukomys damarensis | reverse complement strand
GACATATGGTAGGTTGTGGCCAGGCCACTTTTGAAAGCCTGTTCATTGTAATTCTGGCACCTGCTTGAGTTTTTTGGTGGGTTTTGTTGTTGTTGTTGTTTGTTATTGTTTGGGGTTTTGGTTTGTTTTTGTTTTTGTTGGTTTGTTTGTTTTTTCGGTACCAGGGATTGAACTCTGGACCTTGCATTTGTGAGGCAGGCAGCGGCACCACTGAGCTAAATCCCCAGCCTAACCTCCATGAGT
>NW_022933525.1:0-253 GCF_012274545.1 Fukomys damarensis | reverse complement strand
TAAGATTTCTGGTTTTAAGTAGATGAACAAGAAATATGTGAATAAGAAATGACAATTCTGCATAAACAACTGGATTTATAAAATAACTGATAGTGTAGTGCTGGGGACCCCTAAGACACCTTGGAAGAGGCGATGTTAATATGAGGCTTGAACAGAAGAGCAAGAAAGAGCCAGAAGGAGAGGGCACACGCAGGTGTGGAAAAAAGAGGAAATACAAATGCAAATATGTAAGGGACAGCACAGCTCTGCCCAG
>NW_022933524.1:0-1031 GCF_012274545.1 Fukomys damarensis | reverse complement strand
CCCAAAAAAAAAAAAAAAAAAAAGTTTATTATCTATCAAAGTTTGGCTTGATCTTTTTAGTCATCACCATTGCAAAGGCTAGAGAGGTTCCAAAAATCCAAACAAAAGGAAATCAATAATGGCAGACAAACAAGAAGGAATACCCCAACTCACAGTCTATAACTCTGACTAACCTTTCATTCTGCTTTGAGTAGAAAAACCAAGAGTCCTCGTTGTAAACTGATCTTTATGGCAACGTCAAGTGTAAAGTAACTGGTGGTATTTCTCAGCAGCCACCGAGAACTCAGTGCAAGAATTTGAGTTTCTCTGGACCATCTGGGCTTCCTGTAAAACTGTTAACCTTAATTAAGTCAAATGGCAGCCAAAATTATTTAACTCAGCTCATTTATTTTGATAAAATGCCTTCTGAGTTCAACTTCCCAGGGTTAAGACAGTCACTTTACTTAATTTACAACTCTGTTAACTTGACAGCATAGCAAGGATATAGCAAGACTTGGCAGTTGACCAGAGAAATTCTGCATGTGTTGAGTCAATGCTAAAAAAAAAAGTCTCAAATTGCAATGAATACAAGGTACGGCCCCTAACATAATGGAGGACTGCAATGGTCTCACGAATAGGAATCATGGGAACAGAAAAGGATAGAAAGGGTGTAAGGGGATTAGAAAGAAAATCCTTCACCTTCCAGGGGAAAGTGGAATGGAGGAGTAGGGAGAACGAAAGAGAAAGACATGCAGCCACAATCTCAGTCCTTCCACCCCTATGATCCATATGTCGTTCGGATAGCCACATAAATAAATTTTTTACATCTCCGGTTCAGTTTTTCAATGGAAAAATTTCTAAAGGAAATCTCAAGAAGTCAAATGACTAGACACTCTCCAAAGTGTACATCACTCTTCTGACAGAATCAAAGTCAAACTAGGTTGTCTCACTCCAATGCCATTTCTATAGCACTTTTTTAAAGTGCTATTATACTATCAGAGAAAACAACTCTTTAAATCAATCACCACTCTTTGTCCCAATTGATACATTCA
>NW_022933523.1:0-279 GCF_012274545.1 Fukomys damarensis | reverse complement strand
TGGCAGATGTTTTCTATAAATGAAGGACCAGATAGTAATTATTTTGGACTTTGCAGGCTATACAGTTTCCATCTCAGTTCCTCACCTCTGCAGTTATAATGTGAAAATATCTACAGACAATGGCTAAGTGGATGGACATGGCTGATTTGGCTCATGTACTGTGGCTTACTGCCTCAGGTCCTTGATGATTCCTAACCCAGACATCATTGGATCTGCCCCACCCTTTCAGCCATCTGGCTGAGCTCCTGCCTGAGGTTCTGACCCACAGATTCTTGGAGG
>NW_022933522.1:0-1572 GCF_012274545.1 Fukomys damarensis | reverse complement strand
CAGTTTCTCACACCAGAGAAACTATTCAGTATTTACACGTGTGTCCTATTTATTTCACTTAAGTGCATCCATTTAGCTGTAAATGTCTCTAGTTTCTCATTCTTGAGTCTGGCGCCTTAGACCACTCGGCCATTCTGACACTTTAGTTTCTCATTCTTTACGGTTGAGTAGTACTCCATTTTATTAAAACAAACAAACAAACAAACAAACCACATCTTCTTTATCTAGTCTCCAGTTGATGGGAAATTGGGCTGTTTCTAAGTTTTAGCTATTGCAAACTATAGCATAAACAAGGGTGCACATACATTACTGTGGCATGATTCTTTTAATTCTTTTGGAAAGATATCCACGGGAGGAATAGCTGGGTCAAATGGGACCTCTAATCCTAGTTTTTTAAAGTATCTCCATACTGATTTTCACAGTGGTTGCGCCAGTCTGCACTCCCACTAACAGTGGAAAAGAGTTCCCTTTCTCCTCACAACCCCACCAGCATTTGTTATTGGTTGATTTCTTGATAGTGGCCCTTCTTTCTGGGGTGAGGTGGAATCTCAGTGTTCTTTTCATTTGTACTAGCCATAATTATTAATCTGATGGTTACCTTTCCTATATCTTTTTACTTTTATATGCTTATATACAATATTGGAAGACAGCAAGTATAAGTATTGGGGTAGAAATCTGATAAGTTTTTACTAAAGGCATCTGAGAATCATTACATAAAGAGATACTTTTGTTGTTGTTATTATTCTGAGGATCAACCTCAAGCCTTTGCATACAGTGGGAAAGCATTCTTACCACTAAGCTACACCCCTGGCTCAAAAGATGCTCTGAATCACCATGTAGTACTGAAATGTACAAAATGAGCTAAACTATGAAATAGTCATGTTATCTATATATCTATTCAATTTTACAAAAAAGTTACAAGTATAGTACTACTAATAATTTAATTATTCCTGGAGCATATCAGACTAAATTGTCAGTCTGATGTCACATTGCTAATGTTTCAGAATTTCCTTCAAACCAGGATATACAGCAACATACCTTTGACATAAACAAAATCAGAAAATGGATTTTGATACATTACTGTTATCTAATCACTTTAATTATTGCCATTAGTTCAAAAATGTCTGTCTGTCTGATTCAAATTCAATTGTCCCAATAATGCTTTTATGGTTAAAAAAATAGTTCTGTGGTTTTCAGCTTTTAAAAATTTTTGGACAGTTCCTCACACTTGTGGCACTTTTGCATATTGTAGGTCATTATCTCATTTAATTTTTGCTAAAATTCGTATGTCTGATGGTTTCTTATGATTGCATTGAGACTGTGCAACGGTACTCCACTGCCTGACCATACTGGAGTTTGTATGTGGTCCACCTGCCAATGAATATTTGAGTCATTTCTAGTTTTAGGAAATTACAAATAAAGCTGGTATGAACATATGTGTACAAATCTTTGTTTGGAGATGTCCTTTCATTTCTCTTGGATAAATACATACAAGTGAAATTACTTAGTCTCTTCAACTAAAAAATAATCTCTCAAACTAATTTTCAATATATGCACTCTTTTATGTTTTCA
>NW_022933521.1:0-225 GCF_012274545.1 Fukomys damarensis | reverse complement strand
AAATCAAACTTCAACTCAGGTTACTGGGTTTTAAATCCTAATCTTTGCTGCTACACGATTATACCAAGTTTACTTAGTTTTACACAGTTCCTCTTATTTTTGTAGGACATACAAATAAAAACTGTGTGATTGATTATCATTACATTACTATAAAAGCATATGATAAGCCTGACCCAACAAGAATGTCCTTTCCCTGAACTTTTCCTCTTGTTTTCAGTAAAAATT
>NW_022933520.1:0-232 GCF_012274545.1 Fukomys damarensis | reverse complement strand
TTGAACTGCTACAAGTCTCTTTCAACACTCGCTGAAGACTCATCTTGCCACCAGAACACAAGCAAAAAGGAGTTGGATTTCTTCTAAAACTTTCTTCTCCAGGTGCATCCTGATTTTATTGAAGGTCTGGTTTAGGTTTGTGGGACATGAAGTTTACATATTTTATGCTGCCCCCTTTTAAGGAAAATGAGTATAAAATGTTTAAGCAATGAATGTCTACCATAACACACCA
>NW_022933519.1:0-207 GCF_012274545.1 Fukomys damarensis | reverse complement strand
AGTGAGAGGGCTTTGAATTCAATCTTACTAACGCAAAATACAGAAAAGAAGAAAAATCCCCCCCACACCCAGTGCTGTGACAGTGGCACGATTCGGGCTGCCCCGCTCTTGGCTCCACCCAAGCTGGCGGGCCTGGCACACAGCTCTGCTCAGCATCTGCACACGTCCTCACTTAATGGCCCACTTTCCGTGGCCCTGCTGGTATCC
>NW_022933518.1:0-262 GCF_012274545.1 Fukomys damarensis | reverse complement strand
ACTCACAGCCTATTAAATATTATTCTTTAAAGACTCTTCTAGAAGGTGGGGAAACAATAATGTGCCACACAGATCTGGACTCTGACTTTGCAGAGTGTAAAATTGTCCAAAGGATGCCATACTTGTTCCTGTGTAACCCCAAATCTGAGCAGCTTAGAATAGTGAACATTTCTTTCTTTGTTCTTGGGCCCTGCAGTGGGCCAGAGGAGCTCTGTGGCCAGCACTAGGTAGTGCAGGTAGGGTTTGGTGCCTCAAGCTCCTT
>NW_022933517.1:0-272 GCF_012274545.1 Fukomys damarensis | reverse complement strand
TTCTAGGTCCTGTCGCCTTGGAACCTTGCTGCAGGCCTTCCCATTAACCTGCAGGAGGCGCACTTGAGGTATCCCACGGCAGGCGCCCCGGAATCACACGGGACATTCTAGAAGCTCTTTCTCATAACCAAAATTTCTGCGTGCGCCTGGAAAATCTGTCATGGCGAGGCTCCCAAAGCTGGCAGTCTTCAACCTGGGTGAGGGAAGGGCTGGGAGTCTCCTAGGGCCCTGTCCCCGGCCTCTCCCCCAAGGCAGCACAATCCCCGCGACCC
>NW_022933516.1:0-209 GCF_012274545.1 Fukomys damarensis | reverse complement strand
GAAACCAGGGAAAGGGAGAGCTATCCTTGAGGAAGCAGTTTCAGAAAGAGATAATAAATAAATACAGATATCCCCTCTGAGGAAAAAATGAATGTAAGGACACATTATCTGGGAAGAAATTAGACGGTGGCTACCACTTCCCAGAGATTCTCTCGCATCTCGCAATGCACCAAGGCCAAGTTCTATCAATTCAATCTTGTAAATCCTTT
>NW_022933515.1:0-214 GCF_012274545.1 Fukomys damarensis | reverse complement strand
ATGCTTGTCTGCTTTTCTTTCTTTTTGTGGTACCGGGGATCAAACAAGGGGCTCCCGGATATGTCCCTAGCCCTTTAGTTTTCAATCTTCTCTTGAGCCAGGGTCTCCCTGTGTCACCCAGGCCGGTCTCTGATTTGCGATTCTCTCTAGTGTCAGTCTCCTGAGGGGCTGGGGTCACAGGTGTGCCCCCCGTGCCCCAGGCCTGTCTAAGTCC
>NW_022933514.1:0-212 GCF_012274545.1 Fukomys damarensis | reverse complement strand
GATATGTTTCTCTAACAAGATCTGGTACATGTGAAATTAAATGTTCTTTCAAGGTGCATACACATAGTGAGTGAATGAAGCACTCCAAAACATTTAAGAGAAGGCCTTGTCAGTAATATTTTTTGTTAAAATTGTAGGGTCTGGGTTACGTTGGGATAGTTCCATATAAGATAAAGAGAAAGTTGCTACATTTCACAAATCTTATCAGAAAG
>NW_022933513.1:0-546 GCF_012274545.1 Fukomys damarensis | reverse complement strand
ATTGTCTAAAATTGAGGAAAACATTGCATTTTCAAGCAAGTCCTTCTTTTTTTTAAGGATAGTACCTCACTATATTCTTCAGGCTGTCCTTCAACTTACAGTGTATCGTCAAAGTCATGACAATCCTCTTGCCTCAGCCTCCTGAATGCTGACATTACAGAGATGTACCACCACACTTGGAGCCAGGATGTCTATTTTCATCCCTAGAAAGTGAAAACTTCCTCAACAGGCAGAACATTGCAGTATAATTAAAAATTAAATATGCATCTGTATTTGTATTTATATTCAGCTGTATGTATATATATATATTCCTATAACTAGTTATCCAGGGCCAGCAAAAGTTAGTCATGAAACTTAATTTCAGTGTACATGAGACACATTCTCTCATATCTGTGGTACTGTCCTAAAAATCACAGAAACGGTTTTACCTTATAATTACACCAGATGGGCTTGAAATTGTGAATACCTCACATATTAATGCACAGAAAGACATTTAGTCTAGCTCAAGATGCCAGTTCTACCACTTTCATAGAGTAGAAACATAGA
>NW_022933512.1:0-231 GCF_012274545.1 Fukomys damarensis | reverse complement strand
CAAGTGCAAGGTGCCAAGTTTGATCCCTGGTACCAAAAAAATAAAAATAGAAAATAAAAGTTAGGATTTTTCTCTTGAGTATATGACTATATTTCCAGGAATGAATTAAGTGATGTCTATTTGACAAGTACTTAGCCCGTATAAAAAGAAAAATTTACAAATCGTATACTCTATGCGAAGTAGTAAGCTGATTTCATTGCTTCTGAGAATATTAAGGCGACATGATCTACA
>NW_022933511.1:0-406 GCF_012274545.1 Fukomys damarensis | reverse complement strand
TCTTGGTGGCGGGTATATCAAATTCTTTGTCCTATTTTATTTTTTTCCATGATAAGTATATTTTTATAAGCAGTTAAAGCCTATTTATTCGTCTTGTCTTATCTTCCTAAGGGAGAAAAGACTTAACCAAGTCTTATATATGTGAATAAAAAATTATTTCCTCTCATATATAAATGAAAAGTCATGAAATCTACAGAGTCAGTACTACTTTGGTTTGAGGTTGACTCTGCTTTGCTTTTATCTAACTGAATCCCTCTTTCCACCAATGTAGTAATTGCAGTCAGAAATTTTGTTAGACGTCTTACATACAGTTTTAGCCTCATTAACACCTTTTAGTTGAAATTCAACTTACAGCTTGTTCTTCCTATTTTCCCAATGCTTTTTTTTTTTTTTTTTTTTTTTTTTC
>NW_022933510.1:0-1036 GCF_012274545.1 Fukomys damarensis | reverse complement strand
TTTTTTTTTTTAGTACTTGGGTTTGAATCCAGAGCCTTTACATTGAGTTACAGACTCAGCCTTTTAAAAAATTTTTTTGTAAGTTTTGAGGCAGATTCTCAAAGTCATTAAGTTGCCCAAGCTGGGGTAAAATTCACAATCCCCAACTCAACCTCCCAGAGTCCTGGGATTACAGGCATGTGCCACCATGCCCAGCTTGAGTGTCTTTCTCTCTTGGAAGCACACCACTAACCCTTATGTGTACAAAGGCAGACAGAGATGGGTTACAAAGCACAGGGACCTTCCTGTAAGTCCCTGCGCAAGCCCATCTGAGGTTGGGTCAGGCAGCCTGGAGGTGCTAGCCACAGACAGCTGAATATGAGGTGAATTAGGGCTGCTCAGCCACAGTAGGGGCTGTTGGTCTTTTTGGTGGTATTTGTGTGCGTGAAACCTTGGAGACACGCCAGTGGAATCTGGCTGTGTGGAAGGAACCCTGTCATAGGCACAGGAGGCACCCCTGAGAGCGGGTGTGGATTGACTCAGCTGAGATGCAGCCTCAGGGAGCATCAGAAGAGAGCTGGGAAGGTGTGAGGGAGAATGTAAAGAAGCCACAGGGTGTGTGCTGTGGGCACCCGACAGGTGATAGCGAACCCACCTCAGTGTGACCTCATCTGAGGGGACAGGAAGGCCGTTCTTTACCTCTTCTCCCATCTGTCATCGCTGGGCAGTGCTTGTAAGACATGAGCGTCCTGTACTTTTTTGATACTTTGCCCTGCCCTACCCCTTAGCCCAGAGAATGCCCTCAGGTAAGAGTCCCAGGTGTTAGCTACAGGACGCCTTGGTCACCTCCCTCTGTGGTGTGTCTAGGGCTTCAGGGAGAGCCCTGCAGGGTGGCATCAAGGTGTCTATCCAGCAGGGCACACCACAGAGGTTAAAGGAGATGCTGGCACGATATTTAGGTTGCAGTGGTTGTGTGGCAAGCCTTCCCCACACGTTGTCTTGCTTCATCCTCCCAACAAACACTTGAGGCTGGTTCTGAGGTTGGTGCCCTTTGCCC
>NW_022933509.1:0-236 GCF_012274545.1 Fukomys damarensis | reverse complement strand
GCTCTCTCACTCTGGCTTGCTTTATTCAGCGCTCCTCCTGTGAGCTTTAACCATCACTGAGTGCAGCAGAACTTTATTGTTCTTCACTGCCATGTACTATTCCCTTGCACGACTGTATTATACATTATCCGTTCATCCTTCTGTGGATGAGAATCTGGGTCATTACCAGATCGGGGCCGTTGACGAGCAGCTGTAAGGGTATCCTCATGTACGCCTCACTGTTTCCTCTGAGTACG
>NW_022933508.1:0-713 GCF_012274545.1 Fukomys damarensis | reverse complement strand
GGCAAAGTAGTAGAATCACGTAGGCTCTCCAAAAACCATGACATCCAGGCTGTGACCCTGGGCACCTCTGGGGACTCAGACACCAGGGGTTGTGAAAAAAGTCCCCAGGCCCACACCTGTCATCTCAGCACTCTGGGAGGCTGAGGCAGGAGGACTGCAAGTTCAACTCAGCCTGGTCAGCTTAGTGACTATTCGACCTTGGGTCAAAAGAAAAAATAAAAAAAAGACCTGGGGATATAACTCAGTTCGAAGGCCCTGGGTTCAATTCCCAGTACCAGTAAAAAAAGAAGGAAGAAGAGGAGGAGGAGAAGAAGAATTAGGAGGGCAGAGAGGTTCCTAGGTAATTCCAGGGTGCAGCCTTACTGGGTGCTGAGAAAGCAAATATAGTTTAATCCTTTGTGTTAGAGACATCAAGAGTGATGTGTTACCAGAGGAAGATCTGATATCTGCCCAGGGCCGGGCATAAGTCTGGTGTAAAAGTCAAGGCAAAACACAAAGCCCGCCTTTGTGGAGCCCTTTCGTGGGGACCAGGCCATGGGCTGCCTGCTTTATAAGAGCATTGCAGTTTAACCCTTGGCCCAATCCATATGTTGTCATTATTCCCCATTATACAGATGAAGCAACAGAGATCGTGACTTACCTGGGGTCCTAGGCAGTGATGGAACTGGGATTTGGACCTGACTCACCCGAATATTTAACAACGAGGTCAGACT
>NW_022933507.1:0-2153 GCF_012274545.1 Fukomys damarensis | reverse complement strand
TGAGGCAGGAGGATCGCTGTGAGTTCGAGACTAGCCTGGGCTACATAGTGAGTTCCAGGTCAGGCTCAACTGCATAGTGAGACCCTGTCTCACAAAACCAATAAATAAATAAATAATAGTTTTGATAGTTTAAAATGCTATTTGAATCATCAATACTGACATTGCTCAAAATTCAGAAGCAAATGGAAAGGTTTATAATAAAAAGATTCCTTTACTTAAGCTTTTCAGTTTCCCCTTCCCCAACTGAAGACAGATCTCAGCTTTTTCAACTCCTTTCCAGGATAGTCTGTGTCTTTACAAGCTAATATGAATACATACATAGATTTTTTTAAAACTCTGTTATGTTCAGCTGGGGAAATAGCTCAATGGTAAAGCATGTGTTTAGCAAGTGTGAGATTGTGGTTTCCAATCTCCAGCCCAGGAAAAACAAAACACTGAGCTTTAACCCCATCTATAGTTCCTTTTTAAACTTTGAGACAGGGACTTACTAAATCGCTAAATTAACCAGGCTGGGCTAGCATTTTCAATCCTCCTGCCTCAGCCCCCGAGAAAGGTGGAATTAGACTTGTGCCCTGCTTGACCAAAGTGGTCTCACTTTTAATATACTAAGATGGACCAGAGGCGTGCACGGTATCAACCTGGTGCCCTTTTCTTTTTAAAAAGGAGACATCATACACATTTAACAATAACTGACATGGTTAAATGTTGAAATTTTACCCAGAGATAGCAATCTTCCCAATAATGTTCCACTGACTTTTCTAACAATGAACTATAGTTGAAGGTCATGTCAGCTTTATCATCACAAAGCATTACAGGAGCAAGATTTGAAAGAGGGAACTAGTTTTTAAAATTGCATTACACAGCTGATCATAGTGGTGCGTGCCTATAATCCCAACACTTGGGAGGCTGAGGCTTGAGTTTGAAGTCAGCACAGGCTAAGGCCAGCCTGAACTACATATGGAGACTCTGTCTTGGGGAAAAAAAGATTGCATTACACAAAACCCAGCACGCTTGTGCATGCCTCTAATACATCATTGTGGGAGGCATAGGCTGCAAGATCCATAATTCAAACCCAGTCTGGGCAATTTAGAGGTTTAGCGAGACCCTGTCTCAAAATAAATAAAATTAAAGGGGCTGGGGTGTGCTTCAGTGCAAAAGCCTTGGGTTCATCACACAGAACAAAAAAATTTTTTCTTGCATTATCTAAGCTCAAAGTCATCTTAGAAATTATAACTACGATTGGGATTCAAGTGGATAGAGTTCAGAGGTCTTGTCTAAGCGGTTTTAAGGAAATATCTATTTTAAAAGACAGTGGAGATGGGCTTGTGGCTCACGCCTGTAATACCGTCACTGTAAATGCTGAGGCGGAAGGATTTTGAGTTCAAGGCCAGTTTGAGCTACATAGGGAGTTCCAGGCCAGGTTGGCTGTAGGAGATTCTTGCAAAAAGAGAAGGCTTTTCACTACTACTCCATGTGTGCGCCTTGCAGCAATACCTTTACAAAAAGCTTTTGAAAAAAAGTCTGCTGAAAACATCCAAAAATAAAAGCCTATTAATTATACTTTCAGTTTTTCTGTTCCCTGACAGGAGAATCCACGTGGACAATATTTAAAGGGTAAAGGTCATTAAAAGCTCCTCTGATGACTGAAACTCTTCAAAAGGATCAACGCGTTAGAGGACGGTCTGAGCCCAGCGCGTCATCCGAGCGGAGCAGCTCCGAGGCGCCCAAACTCCAGGTGCGCCTGGCCCAGAGAACACAAAGCCTCGGAGGCGGGCCCGTGACGTCACAGAGCTCCGCCCCTTACGTCGCGCTCTGGCGAAGCCAGAGGATTTCTGGCGGCGGCGGCGCCATTTTGACGGAGCTTGCGACCGAGTGGGAGTGGAGTGGGGCGGCCGTTGTTGCCGGCTCTTTTCCTGCTCTCCCACGGTCCAGTCAGCGGGGTGACCAGGCCGTCGGCCCTCGAGCCGAAACTTGTCTCTTATTTAGTTCTGGGGAGCCCCTGGTCGACATGAGTGATGTAGAGGAGAACAACTTCGAGGGCAGAGTGAGTACAAAGCCGCGGGAGCCGTCTTCGGCTGCCGCCCGATGCCCGGGGTTCCACCCGGACGAGCGCGGTTGGGGGTTGCGGGGAGTCCTGCGGGCCCGCGGGAACA
>NW_022933506.1:0-2618 GCF_012274545.1 Fukomys damarensis | reverse complement strand
CAGGCATATAAAAAGTCTTAGCACTATTGTTTTCTGAATTTCTGCTCGAATTTTCATGTTTACATAAGTCTTTCTTCTCACCAGTTGCTTCTGTGAAATGAGAAGCTTGGCTTTAACACTTGTCCCTACCACGATCTTCTGCAGCAGGCCTCCAGACGATGGAGACAAGAGATCATGAACCGAAACTTCTGCAACTGTGAAACAAAAATTATATTTCCTCCTTTTAAGGTGATTGTCTCACTGCTAGAAAGCTAACACATGAACCAAGTTCATTTTGCAGGCAGTGAGGGTGGAGGGAACAATCACTAATTCAGTGAGACCACCCTCCCACAAGGCTAGTACAGCACTTACTGTGATTGCTTCACCATTACCTACTACTCAATTTTATGTCAGATATTAATTTTCAATAAAAATCCATTAAATTTCATCGGTTATAATCTTATTAAAGTTGAAAGAGAATAAGATTTCTATTGTTGGAATCCTTGATACAGCCAACTTGCTTTAAGAATTAGGAAGGGACAAAACAGAAAGCATAATAGAAGAGGAAAGGTTTAATAAGGAATTAGGTATCCCATGAGCATAAGAAATGTTAAGTCAAATTTAGTAGTAGTAGTAGTAGTACAATAGCATAGTCCCACAAGTAAAAGAGTTATTATTATTGTTTATAGCATATAATACAATAATAGCTCTTTCTGTGAGGAGTGGGAGAAGACAGCAATGAGAGTTGCGCCCTTGCTGAGAAGTCCTCAGAGGTTCACATAACTGAGCAGAAAGGTTCACCCTTGTGAATTATTCCCAAGGTCCAGCCAAGTACAGAGAGCTCTTTGCATGACTGACCACACTGGTTGTGGGAGACCCTGGGGCTCAAGAAACTTCTGTGAGTCCATTCTTAAGAGACCATGCATGCCAGGCATGGTGATACACACCTGTAATCCCAATACTCTGGAGGCTGAGGCAGGAGGATTGCCACGAGTACAAGGCCAGCCTGGGCTACATAGTGAGCTCAAGGATAGCCTAAATTACAGAGCAAGACCCTGTCAGAGAGAGAGAGAGAGAGAAAGAGAGAGGGATTCCATGTTCTCCAATTGCCCCAGTCCCTCTGCTCACACATTCAGCTGGCATGGCCTTCCTCATGGAGCTCTGTTTTATCACTAGCTGGGGTCTGGGCTGCTCTGATCAATCTTTCCTCAACACCACAAAGCCCCACCTTCTCAAGGAAATGTCACAGCCCCTCTCTGTGTCTCCAGGACCAGGTTGGGGCCACTGGCTCTCCTATTCCAAAAAGCATTCTCACAAGTCCTGACTCAGTTTACCTTCTTACTCACCTATCTCAGCAGGAAGAACTCTGGACTGACTTCCTTCCTCTAACATGCTTGTATGAAAGGCAGTAGAGGTGTCGAGAAAGACCGTGAGATAAGTCAGACACAGGGGGCCCCAAGTGCCTAAAACTGGACCCTACCCCAGTGGTTCACTTTTGTTCCAAGGCAGCATCCTGCTAAATTTATAGTTGAGACAAGGTTCAAGCATATTACTACTGGGAAACAATTCCATGATGTATAGATAGATAGGTACATATCGATGTACATAAAAAGTGTGTGTGTGTGTGTGTGTGTGTGTGTGTGTATTATATGATATGGCCGGGGATTTAGCTCAGTGGTGCTGCTGTCTGCCACTCAAGGTCCCGTGTTTGATCCCCAGTTCCAAAAAACAAATAGATATTATGATTGAAACATAAGATACATGGACAGACAAACAGATAAACAGGTAGTATCAGAGGGTGTGCATACACTTTCTAAAGAGATCTGTGAAATTCTGGTGCTATAAACTCTGTTATCTCCCAGGAAAGAGCCCATCCTTTCCATTTTTAAATCAAGAGCAGTGGATCAGTGAAAGCCTAGTTCCTCCCACCAAATGAAGCAAAAAGAACAAAATGTTCCAGTTGTATAATCGTAACTTCTATTTGTGACTTTTTTATCGAACGGCGGTCACTTTACTAAGGATCTTACTTAATCTTTGTATTAACCCTCCCTACAACCCTAAGAGTCAGTTCTATTAGTGTCTGCATTTCATAGAAGAAGGAATGAAAAGTACCCAGATGAAGTTGTCTGCACGTTTCCAGAGCCGGTAGGAGCCGGCTTTGGATTCCACTCTGTGCTCTGAAAAACTGCGCCTGCCTTCCTCCCAAGTTAAGACAAGGGTCGCCCACCACACAGAGGGCAGCCTGTGGTCAGCCCAGCGTCTGGCATCTCCTTAATGGATGTTAATCCACTGAGCTCCTTGTAGGGTGAGAAGGACGCGGGGTGCTCTCTCTGACGCCAGCACTTCAGCATGGCTGGCAAATGTGCCTCAGTCCCGTCATCACAAGGACAGAGGATGCAACAAATCATGAAGCACACCACCAGGAAAATGCAGGCATTGCTGAGGGGCCAGACTGTTCATTCAACAAATCATGAAGCACACCACCAGGAAAATGCAGGCATTGCTGAGGGGCCAGTGACTGTTCAGATCCCATGGCTCTCTATGCTATGTGTCTCCCATTCTTGTTTTCACAAAGTGTTGAACAATCCCGTTAAAGAGATTCCTTTAGTCTCATCGTCATTCAACCTAGGTGAATATGA
>NW_022933505.1:0-288 GCF_012274545.1 Fukomys damarensis | reverse complement strand
TGGAGGATTTGGAGGACAGAATCCATGAGATCCAACAACACCTGAGATTTTTTTTCAGAAAATTGAGGATTTTTGAATTTCCAATTGTGCAAATCAGAGAAAGCAAAGAGAACCTTTACTAGAAAGGATTTTCCCAAGGGAGGACTCTTCCTCAAGGGAAGGAAGGTGGCAGGCTGTCCCTCCGGGCCCGTGGGGCTCTTGGAACAGCCCAATCCCCAGGGCTGATGGTCCAGAGGAAGAGACTTTAGGGGAGGCCACAGGTCTAGGGGTGTTAGATGGGGGAGGAAT
>NW_022933504.1:0-204 GCF_012274545.1 Fukomys damarensis | reverse complement strand
AAAACAGAAATCTTGAAGAAAAACATCAATATATATTTAATTACATAAATAAGACTAGCTTTTAATTAGTACATGTTTGTAATACATAATAATTACACTTATCATATGGGAGTTGGTACATGTACATGATATATCTTGATTTTTTTTTTTATCCCCTGCACCTCCCCTCTCTGCCTGCTTTTTCCAAGTCTTGGTCCACTTTCC
>NW_022933503.1:0-252 GCF_012274545.1 Fukomys damarensis | reverse complement strand
CAGTGCCATTGGTCCAGCTGGGTCAGCCCAGGGCCAAGAGGAAGGGACAGAGGTGCCACCCCTTGTGGAGGGCAGCTATGTGCACAGGAGGAATGGAAGACAGGGTCAGTGTCCCTCCACCCAGTCCCCTCCTGTGCTGATGATTTTTCTCCCTAGCAGAGACTGCACCTGCTCCCCCAGACTCAAAGGTCCATCTCAGCATCAGGCCTAAGTTAGCTTCTCACTCTGCCCAGAGCTGCTGGACTTTTCCAT
>NW_022933502.1:0-724 GCF_012274545.1 Fukomys damarensis | reverse complement strand
AGTAGACTAGCTTTTTATCTTGTACTCTGCATGAAAAAATAAGTGGTTCAAAAATTGGCTTCCCGTGTTATTACCAAATCATCAATCAAAAACTAATATATTTAGCATCTACCATGCATAAACTATTGAATGATATCAATTATATAATGGTTACCCCAAAAACTTTTGAAGTTACTGTGAAATTTTAATGTATGTGACTTTGTAGATAAATGGGAAGCTAAATTGACAATACAGAAGGGATTATCATTAGAAAGTCATTCTGCCTGGCTCAGCTTTTTCACATTATTGTTTCAGATTTTTCACTGAAAGGCATATTCAGTCTGAAGAATTTATCCACGGGAGCATATTTCTTCCTAAAATTTGAAAGTCAATTAATAATAATAATACACAGCATATAATATATAATAATAAGGGCACCAGCTACATTCCATCCACACTCAGATTCCAAAAGTTATTCACACATTGTTTCCCTACATTAGGAAATTTTGAAGAATTGAAAAAATAGAAATTGCTTCATGATAAATTTGATTCATATATTCAGTCACAGCCTACTTTCATTAAAACATTCTGGATTTTGAGGAGCGGAGTGAACAGTGTGAACATTGCCTTTAAAATTAGGGGGAGAGATGGATGGATAAATGTTGATCAGTGGGTAAAACAACATGTGAGGACCATGAAATTACTGAACAGTAGAGTGACTATAGATAACAATAATGAAACACCC
>NW_022933501.1:0-220 GCF_012274545.1 Fukomys damarensis | reverse complement strand
ATGCTCTTGAGCCCATAAGGGTCATTCAGCAGAGGCATGCAGTTCCTAGTGCTATTGTTTGGACCTGATGTGTGTCCTCCAAGTTAAGAGTTGGAAACTTGGCCTTCACTATGGTGATGTGAAGAGGGGTGGGACTTTTAAGAGACACAGCCTCACGGGTCATCCCAAGCCCAGCCCCGCCCTGCTCTCTGCCTTCCTCTCTCACCATATAATCTCTCCC
>NW_022933500.1:0-218 GCF_012274545.1 Fukomys damarensis | reverse complement strand
CGAGGGCTTCTGCCATTTAAAGTGCAGTTTTCCCTGGGAAACAGCTGCTCTCCCCGCTTAGCCGTTTAAGGCGATAGCTGTCAGTTTCATGAATGTGAAATACTCCATAGAGAAAGGTGTTGCAACTCTGTGAGTTTAAAAGTGAAGTCCACTTTTTAGGGGGAGTACAACTGTAGTCCTTTTTGTTTGTAGGTCTCTGCCTTTCAGAGATTGAAACA
>NW_022933499.1:0-495 GCF_012274545.1 Fukomys damarensis | reverse complement strand
GAGACTTCTTGACGAAACTAAATACAGCAAATCAGAAGATGGCACGGAGATGCCTTTAATTAGCGACTTCACTGCCAGTGGAAGAAGTCCCCGGGGCTGACAAAACTACGTATTCTTAAAGAGCACTGTCTGCTATGAAGAACTGAGGATCTCAAAAGTACAGAGGATATGTTTGCTGATGCACTGTGGCTGAGCCTAAAATAACATAAAGATCCAAATTCTTAAAGGCTTCGGTGAGACAAAAATAAAGGTTAGTCCATAAAAAACAGGTAACTATGAATTACTTTATACTTATGTCTAGATTTAATTGAAAATATATTTAAGTTAAAAGTTGATAGCTAAAGTGTAACAAAAATGTTTTTATTATTAGAGAAATTCATATGTATTTTCACTTTATTAAATGCACATAGTTTACAAATTGATAATGAGAACTATTAACACCGAGTCACTTAAGTACAGAAAACTATGAACTGTTGTACTTATTAAGCATAGAAA
>NW_022933498.1:0-226 GCF_012274545.1 Fukomys damarensis | reverse complement strand
TTTCTGGTACAAGGGCCTCACAACAGTGTCTCAATCTCTGCCAGTCAGAGACCCACACACAAAAAGGAATACAGTTGTACTCCACAAACGATGTAGACTTCCCTGGTAAACACACAGAGTTAGTTGCTCCACTTTTCTCTGTGGAGTTCTTCACATTCGTGATACCGACCGCTTTCGCTTTAAACCTCTAAGCGGTGAAAGAAGCTGCTGATCAGGTAAAACTGCA
>NW_022933497.1:0-203 GCF_012274545.1 Fukomys damarensis | reverse complement strand
TTTTAATTATTTTTATTGCTAGTGAATCTATTGGATTTTAAAAATACATGTAAGTTCCCTAGTGAGAAAATACATCTTGTTACTTCATTTTCTGAGCATTTTAACTACAGCAATTTCAATATCTCTATATATCAGCTGACATCCATGACATGGATGTTATCTGTAGCTAATGAGATTCCTCTTCCTGGCCTCCTTCTCTTGTC
>NW_022933496.1:0-241 GCF_012274545.1 Fukomys damarensis | reverse complement strand
TGGCAGTGAGCACAAGAGAAGACACAAGGACCCAGCAGGTTGTTTTCACCCATATTCACAGCAACAATATTCACAATAGCCAAAAGGTAGAAATAATTAAAGTGTCTCAATAGATAGAAAAAATGTGATTATATTGAGATATTTGCATTCTTTTTAGAAATATAAAATGGTGAAAGCACGGGCCATTAAGGAAAATAATTTGGCAATTCCTTAAAAAGACAGAATTGGACCAGGGATTTAG
>NW_022933495.1:0-324 GCF_012274545.1 Fukomys damarensis | reverse complement strand
CTTCAGATCCAAGAATGTTCTAGATGCACTTGCCTTGAAATCTATCCTCAGGTGCACTGACAAAAGAAGGAAAACCTCATGCCCACAACTGGCTGTGGGATCATGTCCTGAGGCCACCGTGCAAGGTGAGGACAGAGACCATCCAGCTAACAGGGGCCTTACAGAATTATCAGACTTGATCACAGCACTCTTATCAGTGTTGCTTTGAAATGTAGAAAATGTAGAATTCTTTTTAAAAATCCTGAATCAACCTAACACTTTCAGCATTAAGTAAAATCTACAAATCATGAAAACTGTATACTGTATACTGTTAGTCTTAATATT
>NW_022933494.1:0-257 GCF_012274545.1 Fukomys damarensis | reverse complement strand
AGCTCGGAGCAGGCCCTGTCACTTCCTCCACATCCTGTCCACCACAGTAGCTACAAGGCCATCCCAGAATCAAGCTAATGAGAGAACCTGAGAAGGTGTGTTGCTGTGGGGCGTGCTCAGGGAGGATGTAGTCACTTCTGCGGTCTACTACAGATAAGTGCAGGTATCACTGCCATTTTACATATGAAAAAATCGAGAACCAAAGAAGTAACAATGTCTTGCCCACATTGCACAGCTGGCAAGTGGCAGAGCCAGGA
>NW_022933493.1:0-251 GCF_012274545.1 Fukomys damarensis | reverse complement strand
TCAGCTAATTTATAATGGGGAAGGAAGCCCCCCCAAAAAAGAGAGACTAAAAATACATGGGAATGTGGACTGTGGAAAAACATGCCAAACAGCCTACTAAGTATAAGTTTTAAAATATTGCACACAGTAAGTGTTCAGTTGATTTTTCTGGAATGAATAGATGCATCAAAATGAATATTTTAAAACTTATACTTCCAATAAAAGACGGTGAAATTTTGCTCATAGTGAAAGGATAAAAGTTTTATACATAC
>NW_022933492.1:0-1222 GCF_012274545.1 Fukomys damarensis | reverse complement strand
ATCGCTTTGGACTGTAAATAAATAGAGCCATAATCATAATGGAACAACCAGGGTGTTTGAACATTAGAGAACAAAAGACACAGAAGAATGAGAATGCACTTGCTTAGAATAACAGAGCTTGCAGAATCCAAAATTAGGTGTTAATCGAGCTTCCCCTACCCCACAAGATGTACTGTGAACTACAGACTTGGCTGAACAGATGTCGAGATTACTGTTCACAGGCTCTGGGTAGAAATCCATCCCTGACACTCAGCGGTGTTCTCACGGAGATTCCCTTAGCAAAGAGTGCCTTTGACCCTAGCAGAGAGAAGTACATCAGAATTGGATTTATTTTTGCTACAAAATATTTGTCAACCCAGACCCTCCTGCTTTGCTCCTCTCAGCGCCCTGCCTCCACCATTTTCAGGTCATTCCAAGGGCTGCTGAGGATTAGTGGTGTTGGGATCCTGGTACATGGCCTCAAGCAGCTTGATCTCATAAGTGGGTGGCTCAGGCTGGAACTTGAGCACCCAGGGGTCCTTGATGATGTCCAGGATGGTGGCACGCTTGGCAGCTTGGCATAGCATCTGGAGGATTAGGTTCTAGGGCAGAGAAGAGGTCTTGACTGAGTTTGCCCTCATGGTGTCACACAGGGGTGTGGCCCTGGTTTTATGCTGCGGGGAGAGCCAGGCATTCCCTACAAGTGGAGACCAGCCCACGGGGGCAATCCCTTCATAAACCCTTCTGGCCTAAAGGGACAGAAGCTGAAACATGTTTATCAAGCGTGCCTAAGGCATGGAGCCCAATGACTGACCCTCTAAGTCCTCCCCACTACTCCAGGAAAGGGCTAGAGTGTGAGATGGCTTGGTTGTGGGAGGACCTTCCCATGGTCTGGAGGCCTAGGTGTAATATTTCTTCCCCTCCACAGCTCATGCCTAAAACCTCAGCCCTCTGGGGAGAGCCAGCACCTTGCACTCCTGGGAGATGGTATGATTAGGTGGGAAAGTGACCTCCTTCTGAGTCCCTCTCAACAGCTTCTTGAGATTGGTGTCATCAAAGGGCAGGTGAGCCACCACTAAAGTGTAGAGGATGACACCCATGCTCCAGGTGTCAGACAGGAAAGGGTTGTAGGGCAAGCCTCGCAAGATCTCCGGACAGGAATAAGCAAAGCTGCCACAGTATGTCTGGCTGAGGTGGGAAATGATGCTTGTTCGGTGGTAAGAGGAGCTTTTATGACCAGACT
>NW_022933491.1:0-289 GCF_012274545.1 Fukomys damarensis | reverse complement strand
CTGGGGTCTTTGGGGACTTCCTGGTCTGTTGTCGCGCAGGTCGGGGCCTCCCGCGCAGGCCGGAAGCTCGCGCTCACGCCGCCGTGTGATCGCAGACAGGCAGGCAGGCAGGCACCTGAAAAAAAACCCCTCTGGGGCCGTTGGGGCCTTCCTGGTCTGTTGTCGCGCAGGTTGGGGGCTCCCGTGCAGGCCGGGAGCTGACGCGCACGCCGCCGGGTGATCGCATACAGGCAGGCAGGCAGGCAGCTGAAAAAAACCCCCTCTGGGGTCTTTGGGGCCTTCCTGGTCT
>NW_022933490.1:0-342 GCF_012274545.1 Fukomys damarensis | reverse complement strand
ACTTCCACTTAAATCATTCACACACATCATCACACTTGTCCTAACCTGTGTGCTTTTTTTTTTTCTGGTACTGGGGATCAAACTTGGGCCCTTGCCTGCTTGGAAGGCAGGTGCTGGAACCACTGAGCTAAATCCCCGGCCCTGTGTGCTTTATTTTAAAATAAAATTTTATTAAATCAGGGCTAGAGACGTAGTTCAGTGGTAGAACACATGCTTAGCATGTGCGAGGCCCTGGGCTCCATCCCCAGCACTGCTCCCCAAAAAAGAGTTCTAATTATGTAAATAGCGCATGAATCCATTTAAGAAATTAAATTGTTGCAGATAAAGGTAGCCTCACTTGAC
>NW_022933489.1:0-2450 GCF_012274545.1 Fukomys damarensis | reverse complement strand
CTCTTCACAATTCCCCTGGGAGCTGAGGGCAGTTATCATCTGCATTTTACAAACAAGGAAATTGCAGAGAGAAAGACTAAGGATTCCTTCCCAATAGCAGCAAACAGCTGGTTGAATTTGGGCCTCCTGGCCTAGGGGCCAGCTCTTGAGGAAGGTGGAGGATTCTGAGAGCAAGCTTTTAGAGAGATTTCATTTTGCGTAGTTAACAATTACAGGAGCCAGTGAGGGGCTTTGAGGAATGAGGCCGAGCCTGGGGCTGACGGGTCCTTTCTCCAGCCCCGCTTGCCTGTGCCTGGGAGTGCTGTGTGCGGCCTAATCTGGGAAGGCTGGGCCAAACGTTTTTCAGGGATGACTTTGCTTCTTTTGACTGTATTTCCTCAAGGTTTGCAAATTCCTTTTGAAGTCAACAAGAATACATTAGGCACTCACTCTGCGTAAGAGAGAAAAAATGAACTCCTTGGCTGTGTGTTATTTTCCCGTGGGAAGCCCATTTACGATACAGGCTACAGGACCATCTGGGCCCTGAAATGGGAAGGGTTGTGTATGTGGACAGAATGGTTTCCTATCTCTTCCGCGGATCCTTGAAGTCTCTGTCCCTGGAGAGGAGGTGGGAGCTAACTAATGCTCTGTTTGGTATTTCTCCTGTGAGCACTGTTGAGAGCTTGCCACCGAAGCCTTTGTTAATGGTCCCTTCCTTCTCCAGGATTTACCAGCACCCGTAAGGGATTCACGAGTGAATCACAGCCATATAAAAATAATCGCTGTTCGCTTCCCTTGATTCATGCGCTTAACGTGCTGCTCTCCTCCTCTGTCCTTGTGTCCAGTGTCTGGTAACTCGGGGCCAGTCCTCCTCCGAGGGTCATCTGCGGCCACTTCAGGCTCCCGTGAGAAGCAGACCTGCCACTGCTGTGTCCTGAATCTCCAGGCCGCATCCATGGTGTCCTGTTATCTCACGGCCTGTGTTTCTCAGTGGCGATGGCTCTGCTGCTCAGGAGAAGACAGTGAATGTGATTATGCTCCCTGGCTGTCCTCGGCGTCACTGGAGTCCTGTAAAATTCCTGCCGTGATCTCAGAGGAGAGGTTTTCCGTGAAAGTAGAGCGGTGATTTCCTCTCAAAGAAAGGTGGAGTGGTTTCAACGCCTCGCTCTGATTTTGCCCTTGGCCCCAGGTCTGGCTAGAATCTTCCCACCACAGTCTGCTGGCCCAGCCTCACAGAGCAGGGGAATTTTATTCTTTCTCTTGAACACTTTGTAGAAAATGAAGTATCTACTCACACTCTTCATGGTTTGCAGTTTAATGTGTCATTGGCTGTAACTGATACTACTCGTGTCATCTGGAGCGAGTGCTCGGAGCAAGAGTTAACTTAATTGGGGGCCTACTCTGTGGGCAGGTGAGAAACCTCAGGATTTCTAGTGATTTACTTCCCAGCAGGAAGCAGAGGCTCTACTTTCTGCATTTTACAGGAGAGGAAACCGGGGCCGTGATGGTGCTGCGCTCTGTCTCTTTCCGCGGTCACAGTCCTGTTTTCCTGCCCTCTGCTCAGGGGCCGTTACACTACGTACGTAGTCACCAGACTTGACATGGAAGAGTCCTGTGCTCCGCGTCCACTGGTGCCTTCCCCTCGCCCGCGACCCGCTGTTGGCCAGTGACCTGGCTGGACGCTCGGCTTCGTCACCAACCCCCAGGCGCTCTTGTTACTGAAAACGGTGGAACGCGGGCACAGCCGTGGCTCGCAGTCAGGCTGCAGGAGGAAGCTCGAGCTGACAGTGCCAGGGTCCAGGGGCCAAGGGCGGTCACAGTGGCTCAGTGGACAGGGAGGCGGAGCCGTCCGTCAGGCGCAGACGCAGTGCCGTTCCGCGTCCTGCTCCCTCTTTGTTTTAGAAATTATTTTTATGACAGAACCATTGACTTCCTCTCTCCTGCAGCTACAGTATTTTATTGCGCATGTGTACTCAGGGTGTGCTGTTCTCTGAAGAGGACTTCGGAGCGGAAAGTGTTTGAAATGGAAATATCTTAAAATACATCTTTTTCCACTTGCATGTTGGATCTCCTTAGGATTTAGAAACAAAACGGAAATTGAAAACCACAGCTATCTTCTTTTCAAAGTAGGAGACCCTGAACTCATGAGTATAGGACAGCAGATCTGTTTTGTGGGAGTCACAGCCAGGAGGAAAAGCAAACGTTAGCTTTCTGCTCCTCTCCCCTCTCAGACCGGTGGGTAACACTTTTGCGATCCTGTTGGGAGGATCTGATGGTCTTGATAACATGTGAAACAGAGTGATTGGAGACCCTAACAAAATGTTGAGCACCTTTTCCTCCCACTTTCCATGTTTATGTTCTTACTGGGTGAGCGCCTTTCCAAGCGCTCCAGGTTAAGAAGTAAATGTGTTAGAAAAACAGGGCAAATAAGTAGGAGCGCTCTCCTTTCCTTCACTGCACAGAGCTCCGAG
>NW_022933488.1:0-222 GCF_012274545.1 Fukomys damarensis | reverse complement strand
CCCTGCAGCGTGTCAGCGCGCCTGCGTGTCCTCCTTCATCTCACTGCTCACTGAGGAGGCCGGTTAGGCCTCAGGCCTCCCATCTGGCCTCCGACACCACGGAACAGGCACAAATGCAGACCTGCATCCCACACGTCCAAATAAATTAAGTTCCATAAAGCTGTTTTTGTAATGACAAAATTGAAAGTCTGTGTACAGCTATGGGTTTGATGCTATGAAGTG
>NW_022933487.1:0-1140 GCF_012274545.1 Fukomys damarensis | reverse complement strand
TTAATATAATAGTTGAATAAATCAATAAGCTGTGATATATCTATATGACATAATACTATTCCATAATACAAAGGAACAAATTCCATAACTTACATGAATGTCAAAGGCATTAAACTGAGGGAACTTCATCTCAAAAAGTTGCATACTGTAGGATCTCATGAATATTCATATGTCATTGCTGAAAGAATACAGCTATAGTTTTAGGGAACAGATCAGTTTTGGCCAAAGCCTTGGGTTGGGTGTGGGAATATGACTATAAAAGAGCTGACTGATGGAACTCTTCTGCATTCTGATTATTGGGCTTATTATTTGAGTAGTATATATGTTATCATTCATAGATCTGCATACCAAAAATATCAAAGAAAAATAAAATACTCGAAGCATAAAAATATGTAGAAAATCTATCAATATACTAATAAGGGTTCTGATATTTTGTTGCTTTATTCTTGCATAGAAAGTGACATGGTTTGTGAGAGTTTGTAAGCTCTTTGCAGACAGGTACATAGTCTGATTTATCTGGGTTTGCAAAATCATAAAACATGAAGCTTAGCAGTAATAGAGACTGATATGTAATAGTATTTTAAAGTTGGTTTGCATATTTCTGAAGAATATTGCAAACATCTCAGACCACAAATTAGTGCGTTGAGAGGAAGATCCCATCTAACTATGTGGGAACATGTAGATAAAGCCCAGCTCCTACTAATCCTCCCCACAATAGCCAGCAGGATTATGCACTGACCCAGTGATGAGGAGGAAGTGTACTCTTTCCTGTGGAGAACTAGAGGACAAGAGAAGAGGAATTCAGGGAAAACAGATTTGTGTTAGTTGATCCAGGAGGATTGGAGTTGGTGATGAGGTGGGGGCTGATGTAAGGAAAGAAGGTCAGAATTCAATCTGGTAATAGCAGAAAGTGGTCACCCTCTGACCACAGCCACTGGCTCTTTCCTTGCAACAAACTTACATCTAATAATTTAGCCATGATTGGCTTTGGAACTTGCATCACGGGCAGTTAGTGATAAAGGCTGGGGAAGGACCTGGCTCTTCAGTGGTTCTCCCATAATTTCAAAAGGTTTATGAGCATTCCAAGAGTTTATTATATTATTAAAATATATTATTTTATATTATTAAATATTATTAATA
>NW_022933486.1:0-402 GCF_012274545.1 Fukomys damarensis | reverse complement strand
ATATTGTAAGTGGGAAGCAGGGTATTATGAGAAGGAGAAGGCTGCTATTTGATGTGGCAGCCATCTTAACACAAGAAAAATCAAACACCCGCATGTATGAGTTGCACGTTTCTGTTGTATGTCTTACAATTCGTTATTGAAAACTAGATGCTTCAGATGTGGTGTTTTAGAATCTCTGGGTAGTGCTTGTCATCCTCTCTGCTGCTTTGGCATGTTACTGGTACTCAGATGTTGATTTAGTGAATGATTTGATGACTTCAAATGAAAGTAAAGCCCTGCCTTACCTGCCCTCTACTCATCCCCTCTTTGAAGTCCTAGGTACTGCTGTCTGGGAGTGCAGCTCCACAGAATATGCAGTTAGCTTAGGAGGGCAGGAGTTCTGGTGAGTGTTCAGATTTATAT
>NW_022933485.1:0-248 GCF_012274545.1 Fukomys damarensis | reverse complement strand
CACAGAGCCGAGGACACTAAATGGCATATAGCTTTGGTTTCCCAACTAGACTATAAACGCCTCAAGAGATTTTTCTATATCTCTAGTCCCTTTTAATTAAAAAAAAATTTTTGTAAAGCAAAGTATAGCTAAATCATGTAGACTGGGTTTGAACTTGCCATCCTCCTGCCTCAGCCTCCCAGAGTAGTAGGATTATAGATATGCACCACCATGCCTGCCTAGGGAGAGATCTCTTTTTCAATATCTGA
>NW_022933484.1:0-200 GCF_012274545.1 Fukomys damarensis | reverse complement strand
AGGCTGTGCCGCTAGCAAGGCCCCTGCCTGTGATGACCGCAGGGGAACTTCAGGAGAGGGGACGCGGTGTGGCGTGTGGCCGTGCGGCAAGTCTGCTGGAGACACTTTCACCTCTGCCCAGGGCCGAGCATCCTTACGAACTCGTGTGCACCTCTGGTGTCGTCAGCAGGAGGAGGGAGCCCCGCTGCCTGCTTAAGACG
>NW_022933483.1:0-208 GCF_012274545.1 Fukomys damarensis | reverse complement strand
AAAGGCCGGCATGCCTATAATCCCAGTACTCAGGAGTCTGCCTCAAATTCAAAGCCAACCTAAGCTACATCATGAGTTCAAGGTCAGCCTGAACTGCATAGTGAGACCCTGTCTCAAAAAAAAAGGGCCGGGCGTGGTGGCGCACGCCTATAATCCCAGCACTTGGGAGGCTGAGGCAGGAGGATCTCTGTGGGTTCGAGACCAGCCT
>NW_022933482.1:0-231 GCF_012274545.1 Fukomys damarensis | reverse complement strand
AAAAAAAAAGGCAAACTCTAGAGACAGATCAGTGGTTGCCTAGGATGGTCAGAGAGATTTATTGCAAAGGGGCAGGAGGGAACATTTTTGGGTGATGGATATGTTCTGTAGCTTAACTGTGGTGATTACGTAGTTGCATAAATTAGAGCTCAAAGATGTGGGCAACTATTGTATATAAATGGTACTTCAAAAAAGTTGATTTTAAAATTAAAAATAAGCAAAATCCATACA
>NW_022933481.1:0-1590 GCF_012274545.1 Fukomys damarensis | reverse complement strand
TTTTTGTCTTAAGTCAACAAAAAAACAGAAATGAGGTTCAAAGTTCTTATTTTATTTCCTCAACTGCATGCAGCCTGCTAGGTTCCTCTAACACAAGAATCCTAAAATTTAGCTAATTCAATCACATTATTCAGAGATGAGTCTGTCTGAAGACAACAAAGGAGATTTAAAAATAAATTTATATATCTTTAAAAGGTGGTGATTTCATTTCTTTTGGGAATATGTTCAAAAGAGAGATTTCTCAATCATACAGTAGTTCCACTTTTAATTTCTTTAGAAGCCTCCATATTGCTTTCCATAATACTATTCCAATTTATAGTGGCTACAGTTTATATCTGGAAGGCTCCTCAAAGGCCTATATGTTAAAGTTTGGTTCCCAAGGTGGTGCTATGGAAAGGTTGTAGAAACTTTACCAGGTGAAGCCTATGGGTGGTCTTTACATCACCAGGGGTATGCTTTAGGGTAGATTATGGGACTCCTGTCTACTTTTCCTTCTATTTCACTTCTTGGCTACTGAAGTAAGTGGTTTTGTTCCACTGTATACTTCTGTTATGTTTGGTTGTCATAACAAACCAAAACAATGGAGTCAGCTGATGAGGGATTGAAACTTAGGAAACCATGAATCAAAATACGCCATTTCTCTTCAAAAGTTTGTTAGGAAGGCTACAGTGCTAAAAAATAAAACAGTAGGTACCTGGAAGGGAGAGGAAGTGGGGATGATGTGGGTCAGAGCATGTAAAGTAGAAGATATGTAAGATGAAGGAACCTAGAGATATAATATGCAACATAAGGAGTATGATAAAACTTTTGAGTTTATGCAGAGAAAGCAATGTTTGTGTAATATTTGAGTTCATGAATTATCTCAGTGCAAAGAAAAGAAAATGGTATTTTTTGGAACTTTTTCAGGCTGAGATAGTATGCTGACACCCTATTTGCACTCACTTAGGAATGGAACTTTATATGTGTTCCTGGAAAAAAATGGAAACAAAGTCTTTGTAAATAGGGAAGGGTGCAGAAAGTGAAGGGAGGCCAAGGGAATGCAGAAAAAATAAGAACCAAGATACATCATGTAAAGTTACAAGATCCCAATGATGAATGTAACTTTACTGTATACCTAAAATGTACCAATAAAAGATGAAACAAAATAAAAGATAGATAAATTTAATACTGAGGATAAAAACTGCCTACAAACTTTGGTCTATGACAAGAGGCTCTGGAAAGTTGTAATTACATTCAAATACTAGCGAAAGAAACCAGAGAGAACACTCAAAATAGGTAGGATTCTGAATCAGTAATCTTGTTCATACCCAGGTACTGAGCGCTAGTAAAACACTTCAGTACAGAAGAAAGATCTCAAATGGAAGACTCATCTTCAGTGGAAAATAAAATAGTTTATTTTTCCCCAAGATGTCAAATAAAGCAGATTTTATTCAAATCCTCATAACCAAAGTCCTCCTGTTCATAAAGTTTGCTTACAATAATAACAAGAACAAAAAGGCACCAACCAAAAGAAAATAAGTGGCCACAGTGGCAAACAGTTGTACTCTCAGCAGCTCTGCAGACTGAAGCAGGAGGATGGTAAGTTGAAGG
>NW_022933480.1:0-262 GCF_012274545.1 Fukomys damarensis | reverse complement strand
TTTTCTTTTCCCTTATTACCCTTCCCCTACACATCCCACCTTCCCTACACCTTTAGCTCCTTTTTAATGGACCTTTCTCTTAAAAATATGTAGGATTTGTTTGCTTACTCCTGAAAACAAGATAACACTAGATGGTAAAATGGTGTTAGAGCCTCATTTTTTTCCCTGACTTTCAAAGATTCAACTCAATGCTTGCTTAACTATTAACTATCCTACATTTTATGCTTTTCCATTAAGGATGTTTTCTTTTTCCAAAGTCTTA
>NW_022933479.1:0-213 GCF_012274545.1 Fukomys damarensis | reverse complement strand
AAATTCTTGCCTATCGTATGTGAGGTCCTGAGTTCTATCCCCAGCACTGTAAATAAAACAAAAGCAAAACTAATCTAAAAAATAAAAAAGGGCCGGGATGTTACCTGGATGGTAGTGTATCCTTGGTTTCTAGTCCCGGTAATGGGGGGAAAAAAATCAAGAAAGAACAAGAAAACGAAGTCCATGTAGGCAGAGGCGGAAGGGTCCATCCGC
>NW_022933478.1:0-452 GCF_012274545.1 Fukomys damarensis | reverse complement strand
TGGCTTAATGAACCCCAAAGAGGCACTGGGATTAAGGGGCACCATCCCTGAGTTCACTTTGAGTATTATATGGCTGTGAATTTTATGTATTTGAAAGTGTTCACTGGGTTATTATGAGATTTTATCCAAAGTAACATATATTACTTACTTTTTTCCTGCACAGAAAGATATCAATCACATGTTCCTGCAGCTTTTCTTCTTTAACTACTTCTTTAGGTTCCTTCAATTTGATAATCGCAATTTGGTCTCCTACAACACCTATTATTTCTCTGCTGTGTTTTTTAAAAATACAACACAAAATATCCTGAGTCTAAATTCCATAAATAACATACTCTTTTACTCTTTTAAACATTTTCCAAAGCTCTGTATTTTAAACTATTTCCAAAGCCCTGTATTACCTAACACATTTTGAGAAGCCCAAGGTTGAACAGAAATCATTGCTGCTATCAAAG
>NW_022933477.1:0-389 GCF_012274545.1 Fukomys damarensis | reverse complement strand
TTCTTGGCTAGTATATCAGAGAGTAGACAGTGGTAGTTGTTAGATCAGCCTTAATGGGATTGTGTACATGTATGGTCTTCATACGTCTCACCATGGCCGCTCTTTCCACGTGCATGTAATGCCAGTTCTGGGGTGGCTACAGAAAAAAATGACGAATCTTAACTGAAAAAGCAATTTTGCCTATTTTGCTATTCAGTGGCTATGTCATGGTGCATACATTTTGGTGAGCGTTAACCTGTGAATTCATTCATATGGCCTCTTCCTCAAGCATCCTTTTCTGTGATGTTCTAGTCATTTTCCTTCCAGGGTCTGAAGCAATAAGCCAATGTCCTTTCTTTCTTTTCTTTCTTTCTTTCTTTCTTTCTTTCTTTCTTTCTTTCTTTCTTTCT
>NW_022933476.1:0-224 GCF_012274545.1 Fukomys damarensis | reverse complement strand
ACACAAGACTCATCTTCCCCTGAGCTGGGCATGGTGATACACGCCTGTAATCCCAGCACTTGGGAGGCTGAGGCAGGAAGATCACTATGAGTTCGAGACCAACCTGGACTACATAGTGAATTCTAGGTCAGTCTCAACTACATAGTGAGACCCTGTCTCAGAAAAAAAAAAAAAGGCTCATCTTCCCATCTGGCTGCCTTCTCTAAATGGTACACAGCTTTGCA
>NW_022933475.1:0-234 GCF_012274545.1 Fukomys damarensis | reverse complement strand
ATCTCAGCCTGCAAATCCAAGGGTGTCTGGAATACAGAATTTTTAAGTGTCTTTTTTTAAAGACTAAAGCCTGTGGAAAAATAAAATACTTAAGGTGACAATGCACTACAAAGTTTTGTCACACCATTTATATACATCCTCTTCAATAAGCAAACCCAGATCTCCACTGTGCAGTTAGAAGTTGGAACACGAGAAATTCTGGAATGAAAATACCACGCCAATCGGAGTAGTTAA
>NW_022933474.1:0-950 GCF_012274545.1 Fukomys damarensis | reverse complement strand
TAGTTTCCAAAGAGCATGATGAGGGTTGGGAGAGTGAAGGAAAAAAACACAAGGGAAAGGTATGTTCGTGATCAGGTTAGTGCTGTGTGCAGCTGGAGCTCATCCACTGGGCACTCTGAAGAGTCCATAGAATGTACTTCCACACTGGCCCCCAAAAGGGGTGGGAACGCCATTGTCTTAGTTACTTTTCTGAGTAGAAAATGCCCAACACCCACAAGTGAGGAAAGGTTTCTTTAGCTCACAGTTTGTAGCACTTTCAGTCCATAATCAGCTGCCTACAAGGAAGAGTGGCACATGGCAGAGGAAAACAGTTCATGGTGGGTAGAAGGTCGCAAAGCAAGAAGGGACTACCATAGCTCTTTCTATCCCTTATATCTTATCCAGACTGCTTAGCGTGGTAGCACTCACACACTTAATTCTAGTGTCCTTTTCCTAATACTGCACCATGAATCAATCCCAGCATCACGCACTCTATATTCAGCCAGCTCTGAAAAAGCCCCATTTGTGACTGCTTTAAGGGGACATCTAAACATGGTCTAACAGCTAGAGTTTATTTTTCTGTCGTCCTCATTGGTCAGTTCTCTGGGACTTCTGCTTTTTCCTGTGTGAGGGCAGTGTACACTCTAGTAGCAAGAGAACAAACTAGGCATAAAAGTTCAGAAAGCCACCATCATGGAGCAGAGCTATCTGTAAGACATTCTCTGGGATAGAACGAGAGGGTAAATGTGAGGCCCCAACAGGATGCGCACAGGCTCCTTCTCTAGCTTCTGTTCTTTCCACTAACCCGTACACACACAACCTGAACAGAACTTTGCTTGGTCCCTTTCTCTTCTCGGTGTACTAACTCCTTGGGACATCTTATTTACTTTTGTAGCTTCTAGAGTTGCACATCTTTAAAGTGGATTGTTGACTGCTCCTCGTGGGAGACACCTTTTGATTTGTCTGCTGAA
>NW_022933473.1:0-231 GCF_012274545.1 Fukomys damarensis | reverse complement strand
CCTGTCTTTCAATAAATAAGACAGATGTGCTTCCAGAGACTGGAGCAGAACTGCAGAGGGAGTCTGAGGAGAGTTTGAGAGGAACTGTGATCCGTGAAACACTGAGCTGCTCTCCTCGGGATGTGAGAGCCTCAGAGCTCCTTGCCTTTCTGCTTTATCTCATTTTAGTCATGTTACTCTTTTGAAGATTAACGCTAAATTTTCAAGCCTGTTATTCACATATTTTTAAAG
>NW_022933472.1:0-811 GCF_012274545.1 Fukomys damarensis | reverse complement strand
AGTGATTAGGAAGAACTTGCAATTTGAGTCCAATGACATAGGTGGTTTAAAACACACAATAGGTTCCTTTTCTGTTGTCCTCTAATTGAATGAAAGAATATCCTAAAGATTAAATTTAAAATAATCTTTCTAAGGTAGCTATTAATTAAATTTTGGCAGTACTTTAATTGAAATAGTATTTTCAAGGGTCATCCAAAATTTTCAATAATTTGTTCCTCATTAGTCATAAACTTAAAGTGAGTTTTCCCTTGTATTCATGAAGGTTAGAGTTGATTATAATTTGTCAATATGTATGAAGGCATTTGGACTTTGCATAATCATTGACCCAACTATTTTTCTTTGCTATTTTTTTCCTAAGGAAATACAAGTATGTGGAAAGATATAATGACAACGATATAAGGACATTAACTGCAGCATTGTCCCTAGTAACAAAACATGTAAGACTGCTTAAAGAAAATGGAGGTTATCTCTGGGAGAAGGAAAGAGTGAGGGCAGTGATAGATGTGCAAAGGGATAAAAAATGATCAAGATATGCTACATCCTCATGCTAATCAATCCCCCCAGGTGAATGTAACTATGGTGTATTGTATTAATAAAAAACAAAGAAAATATTATGAAATGAGATATTACATAAATATTTAAATGACTGTGGAAAAATATTTAATAACGAAAAGCACATGATATGCTAAATTTCTAAAGGTAGTGCTTCAAACAGTATGTGACATATTCTAGATTGTTTTAGAATTTAATACAATTTGTGTAAAATTAAAACATACTTAGGAAATTCAATTAAGTTACAAAATATATATAT
>NW_022933471.1:324-3115 GCF_012274545.1 Fukomys damarensis | reverse complement strand
CAATCAAAGATCCTTGGGATCAGAAAGCAGCAGGTACCATGAGCACAGCAATTCTGTAGCATGGGAAAAGCGAAGGCACACTAAGAGTAACCCACCTCTTCAACCTCTGAGATTTTCCTGCTTTGCTCACATTAAGTTTATTCCATCTGTCCATAGCTTCTCCAGAATTCTGGTTGGCTGAAATTTCTAGAGAAATTTATAAGGAGAGGTATAATGAAGCAAACTACATAGACCTTTCGTTGCTACGTCTGGGCATGACACCAGAACTATTACATATCATTAACGTCTTTATTGTTCATTCCAGTTTTGTTCCACATTTAGCTAGCACTGAATACTGGTTAGATAGCTTTCCTAAGAAGGGTGCCAGGCCCTCATCCCCGAGAGCTCTAATCCTGTTTGCCAAGCTCTTAGTAGTGTGAGCTGTCCTTGCCCCATTTATAGTGATCTGGCCATGAAGACACCAAGAGTCGACCTAGCAGTCACAGGAGTGCTTCACCTATTCCTCTCAACCCCTGTTTCCACATACTGATTATGATCAATTACTCCTGCAACATGGCAACTCTTTTCCTTGCCTCCTGGTCTTCTAGGACTTGAATATAAAATGACAAGGTGGCAGCTGTAATGTTACTACAACTTTTCTTATATTCCTTTTTGTAAGTAAGAATTCCTGACTCCAGGGACCAAGACCTCTGTGCCTCTAGAACCTAAGCTGAATGGATAACTAACTTATAGTGAGGGCAATGCAAATTAAACCCCCAACTGAATTTCTAGAGAATAGAGTGAGCAAAGCTACTTGTACTTCCACTCTTAACTTCGCAATCCATGATTCCTTGTGTTAAACACACTGTGTAAAATAATGGCGTCAGCAGATTCCATATTGGGAAAGCAGCAGCACACCCTGACAAAAGAACATGTCAAAGTAGGTGGCACAGCTGCGTATTGAAAAGGTCACTTCAGGGCTCTCTTGTTAGTAGCCTCCAGGTGGTATGGGTGGTGACTGTAAGTGCACTGCAGGGTATAGCAGAGAGAAAGCGATGTATGTATGGCTTAGAATATTCAGCTGAGGTTACAAGTAAAAGACCAGAAAGCTTCTCCAGCTGTCATTTTTTTAAATCTCTTCTCACCAGTGATTTTAGTCTGAGATTTCTGAGATGCAAGTCACAAATTTATTATGCGTATGGGTGAATTACAATGCCATATCAATTCACAACCTTTAAAAGTCTCTTGAAAAAGTTAGGGTATTAATCAGAAAGAAAGAGAACTTAGAAAACTGAGATGGGGACGTGGGTAGAGTCCAATAGAGCTAGAAATGTGAACCCTAAATTCTGCCAGATCTTCTTTGCCAGGAGAGGCAGTTCTTCCTCGTCTGAGGCTGAACACTTCCTCTCTGCAGAACCAGAAGCAAATTACTTCAAATAATTTCCTTATAAGACATTGCCGATCCTGCTATGACCTTCCTCCATCCCTCTTGTTGCCTTTAGACATATAATCCAACTCAAGTCCCAACAGGTCTACAAGGGTGAGGCACAAGGGTGTGACCCATGAGGAGGTGTGCTACACCCCAAAATCCCAGGGAAGATTGCTGGATCAAAAGGTGCATGCATCAGTAAGTCTGATATTGTCAAATGACCCTCCAGATTATTATAGTGTTTTAAATTCACATTGGCACTGCTTGCCCAACAGCTTGGCAAAACAGCATGCATTCAAACTTCAGAGATTTTGCCAAATGGATACTTTAGAAATGATACTTCAGTACAGTTTTAATTTGCAGTTCTCTTATTTATAAGTTAGTTATCTTTCTTCTGCTTAAGAAGTCACTTATTTTCCTATGAATCACATATGCCTGTTATTTACCTTTTCTCTTTTTAGTTTTGTTGATTTTTTTCTATTGTTTCTAGTGTTTATACATTGAAGATTAAATTTTTGTTGTAAAAGGGGTTGCAAGTGTTTTCTTAACTGTTTTTTCTTTTAACTTTCTTATAAATATTTGTGAAGCAAAACTTTTTAACTTCTATCAATTTTTGAAAGGTTTAAGATGGTTTTTATGCCTAAAGTTTTTTTGTTTTTGTTTTTGTTTTTGTTTTGAGATAGAGTCTCGCTATGCAGTTGAGACTGACCTAGAACTTACTATGCAGCTCAGGCTGGTCTCGAACTCACAGTGATCCTCCTGCCTTAGCCTCCCGAATGCTGGGATTACAGGCGTGCACCACCATGCCCGGCTTATGCCTCAAGTTTTTGAAAGAATGCCCATCCTTCCATTTTTCCCTACTCAACTATGTTTCATTTCGAATGTTAAAATATTTCATACATTTGGAGTTTTATCCTGGTTTGTAATTTGAGGTATGGCCATTTTTTCAGACGGCTATGTCAACATCAGTTGCTGAATTTTCTTCAGATTTGAGATATTACTTTAATCTATGTTGAATTTATACTTCATTACCATTTATATATGATCTGCTGTTTGGGTTACCTATTCTATGAGTATAAATTCACACACACTAAAATTTCTGAGGTTCATTGAGCATGGTGGCACATGCCTGTAACCCTGGCTACTCTAGAGACTGATTCAGGAGGACTACAAGTTCAAGGACAATCTGGGCAGGTTAGAGAGGTCCTGTCTCAAAATAAAAAAAAATAAAAGGATGGGCTAGGCATTGTGGTGTAATTCCAGCTCTTGAGAGGCTGAGGCAGGAGGATAGTCACAAGTACAAGGCCAGACTGAGGTACATAGTGAGTTCGAGGACAGCCTAAACTACATAGCGAGAACCTAGTCAAAAAAGTTTCCTTTAAA
>NW_022933471.1:0-260 GCF_012274545.1 Fukomys damarensis | reverse complement strand
AAAAAAAAAAAAAAGAAAGAAAAGAAAATGAGGCTCATATTCTGTTTTAATGTTTGATAGAATATTTTCTACCTTCATAGTTTCTCTTTCTTTGCTACATGCAGTTTCCAGAACAACCTTTGAGCCTGTTGCTTATTGGTGTAATTGAAAAATATGGAGAATGTTTTAAGTTTTACAAAATTATTATGGTTAAAAGACATTAACCCCCTCAAGATGCCCTCACTTCAAACACACCTATTTCATCATTCTTACCACTTCCT
>NW_022933470.1:0-269 GCF_012274545.1 Fukomys damarensis | reverse complement strand
CATATTTTGTCAATGAAGCCACTGAACCCCTGATGATTATTTTTCATCTGCATCCCTTTCTACTTTGCTCAGGGGCTGATGAATTATTTAATATTATTTCCCTGATTTTAGCTGAAGACACCCTATGACCTGTTGCTCAGAAGGTGGCTGACTGTCCTGCGTCCACATGGTCCTCTTTTCCCTGTTTCATTGCTCTTGTAGTGGCGGCTTCCTTCCTCTGAAGCCATGGTCCCGGTCCCTGCTAGTGGCTGTATTTCTCAGGCTTCTTA
>NW_022933469.1:0-217 GCF_012274545.1 Fukomys damarensis | reverse complement strand
ATGGGTGATTTCTTTATGAACTGGTTGTCCAGCCAAATACTTGAAGTTCTTTCTCTCCAGAATACTTTTTATTTTTACAAAATTTAAATTTTTCTGAACCTCTTAAGTTTTACCTCCTCTATGCTTAAGAGTTCATTTAATGTATTTGTCTCCTTTTTTTTTTTTCACGTTTTACTATAAGTAGTGAAGAAACATCAGGCTAGACCTTCAATACTTG
>NW_022933468.1:0-287 GCF_012274545.1 Fukomys damarensis | reverse complement strand
TGAAAGGAGCAACAGGAGGACTGTGTGACTCCCAAGCCAGACCCTGGCCCTGACCCCTCCCAATTTCATCTTCCTGTCCAGGCTGGGAGGTAGGCAGGAATAGGAATGTAGGCCTCACTCTCCAGATGAGGAAGCTGGAGCCTGTGTTTGGGCATTGTCTGCCCAAGGGGGTGCCAGCAGGAAAGGGCAGAGTGGTGCTGGGACACTGGTGGGGACTTTTCATTGCTGGGCTGGTGATTTTCCTCTGTAACCCCTCCCTCCTGGGGATCCTTTCCTTCTCAGCAGAC
>NW_022933467.1:0-315 GCF_012274545.1 Fukomys damarensis | reverse complement strand
AGATAAGTCACGTAAAGGTACAAGATCGCAATGATGAATGTGACTGTATTGTATACCTAAAATGTACCAATAAATTTAATGGAGAATAAAAAAAGAACTGGGTTTCAAGGGCTCTACAGAGATGAGAATTCTCTGATGCTCGAGAATGTTTAGTACTGGACAATAAGACACATTGCCATAGGGTTCCTTTCCTAGGTCATTGATAACTGAGATTGAGGATTCATGTATCTGACCAAATTACAACTGAGGAGCAATGTAGATTTAACAGCTTTTCTTAAAGAATCCTACTAATTTGTTCAAGCCATGTCCCTTAAG
>NW_022933466.1:0-421 GCF_012274545.1 Fukomys damarensis | reverse complement strand
TTCATGAGCCAGGAAGAGGGGGATGAAGGTGAAGAGTAGGGTGTTTGTGTTTGCATGTATGCACGTGTGTTAGGATCTCAGCTTCAAAGAGCAGAAGGACTGTGACATAGATCCTGGCCATGCCAAACACTCAGTGTTGTGCTGGTCCTGCTGGGTATGCATTGGCTCCCAGGCCTGGCTGGTGTTGGTTTAGGTGCAGAGCCTTTGAGCACACATTGCCAAGTGAGCAGGGTAGGGTCCCACTCCACAACCTGAGTGAGGGGCATCCGGGGACTTTCATTCTCATCAGCACTCTCGGGTGTGCTAGGTTTAGATGGTGCCAGAAAACCTTGTAGCCCTGGACAATCCAATGCACTGACCACCCTGGAAATCTGTGTCCCTCGGATGGCCATATGGTCCCTACACATCAATCTCCCAGGGC
>NW_022933465.1:0-340 GCF_012274545.1 Fukomys damarensis | reverse complement strand
TCTCTTATGGTTCCAAATGAATTTTTGGATTCCTTTTTCTAGTTCTGTGAAATATAGAGTTGGAATTTCAATTGGCGTTGCATTGAATCTGTACAGAAGTTTTGGTAGGATGGCCATTTTCACTGTGTTGATTCTTCCTACCCAGGAGATGTATATATCTTTCCACTTTCGTACGTCCTCTTCAGTCTCTTTTTTACAGTGCTGTAGTGTTCAGTGTAGAGGTCTTTTGTTCCTTTCATTAGATTGATTCCTACATACTTCATTTTTTTGGATGGTGTTGTGAAAGGAATTGTTTCCCTAATTTCTCTCTCAGTGAGTTTGTTATTCATGCAGAAGAAGG
>NW_022933464.1:0-240 GCF_012274545.1 Fukomys damarensis | reverse complement strand
TATACAGTGAGTAGCCAAAGAAGTGCAGTCTCCATTCAAGGCACGGTGTATCTCTCAAACAGATATCAGTGCAAATTGATTACTTACAATGATGAAATTGAGCCTAAAAAGAAAGTCACTGTTTAGTGAACGGCAGGTCTGCTGGAGCTGTGCTTTTATGTGGCAGGCACCGCCGGCTCCCTACCCTCTGGCGCAGCACCACATGCCTTGCCTGGCTCTGCCCTGTGCATATGGAATCTG
>NW_022933463.1:0-555 GCF_012274545.1 Fukomys damarensis | reverse complement strand
AGGTGATAAGTAGAAAAATAAAAAGCAAGATCTGCAGCTGAGGATCTTTTGTCACTCCCAGAAGGATGAACATTGTAATTGCTGTATTGTTTCTCATTATTCAGTTTTTGGATTTTTCCAGGCCTTAATGTAAATGTCAGAGAGACTTGAGCTATAGAATTCAATGACAAAATCTGCTAAGTTCATTTTATCATTCATATTTCATAAATACTCAATTCATCCAACTTCCATGCATATTCCTTAATAATCTGAAAAATGTTACAGTGAGAATGTACACGCACACATACATGTGTGGATTCAAATTTTTAGTAAAGTATTTCATATTGGAACACATTTATACACCATATCAAGGAGAAAGTTTTTAAAAAGTTGCTGAAACCTATTATTGGTAAGCTGTATTCTCTGTCATTTCCTTCAGAATCACAATCTGCTTCTATTTAAAATCTGTTATGCATTCTGTCCTCAATCTGTTATTGCTTAAGTTCTAAGCTCACCAGTTGTGTAAAAAGTG
The DNA here is from genome assembly GCF_012274545.1 of Fukomys damarensis. Lineage (NCBI taxonomy): Eukaryota > Metazoa > Chordata > Mammalia > Rodentia > Bathyergidae > Fukomys > Fukomys damarensis. The sequence continues at coordinate 44 of NW_022933463.1, read as the reverse complement.
CTCCATCAATTCCCTTCTTATAATTAAACTCAGCATACACATGA
>NW_022933462.1:0-203 GCF_012274545.1 Fukomys damarensis | reverse complement strand
AGTGAAATAAATAGGACACATATGTAAATACAGAATAGTTTCTCTGGTGTAAGAAACTGAAAGCATAAATGAGGACCAAAATGTATATTAGATAATATGAAATAGGAAAAAAAAGTCCAAAGGGGAAAAGGAATGGGGAGGGGTAGGAGAAAGGAAAGAAGGAAAAGGAAAAAAAAAATGAAAAAGGGAAAGAATTTAAAGTC
>NW_022933461.1:0-250 GCF_012274545.1 Fukomys damarensis | reverse complement strand
TTGTGCTTGGCTAATTACCACAGAAGGAGAAATTGAAATTCCAAACTCCAAATGCCTGTATATAGTTGTAAACCAAGGTATTTACTGATGCCTTTTTTAGAGATCCTGTAGTCTATCTGCCAATATTGCCCAGAAGAGTTCTCTGGAAGCTCTGCCCAGAAAGTTACTCATAAATCTCTGTGTTAGCTTACCTTCTGAGCATGGGATCCTAATTCTTTTTGATGTAATTCACCCACATGAAAGTGCAGTG
>NW_022933460.1:0-284 GCF_012274545.1 Fukomys damarensis | reverse complement strand
GGTGACTCCCACCACCTCCTGGGCACAGAGGCCGGGCCCTGCCCTGCCTGCAGGGCTCTCTGCCCTTCTCCCAGCAAACCCAGCACTGGGCCAGCTCAGCTACTTCCTGCCCGAGCAGGCCACACACTTCCACCACACACACTTGCCGGTCCCCTAGCTTCTGGCCCTGATACCTCACAGAATCCTCAGTCTTTCTGTGAATTCCCAAAGCTCTCCGCTGCAGGAACCTCGTGGTTCTTCGTCATTGTCACCAAGCACCACCCACTGGGCTACAGGTCCTGGGC
>NW_022933459.1:0-1113 GCF_012274545.1 Fukomys damarensis | reverse complement strand
ATACATGGAGATGTTCCCCAGATGCCCTGCAGGGGAATGCAAGAATCCTCACTCTGGAGAAATCTCTCCTGGTGGGAAACCTCTTACAAAGGGCATAGTAAGATTCACATAAACACTTGTAAACAAATCTCAGCCTCTGGCTTCAGCTCTAAGACTCTGTAAGTGACCCTGAAAGTTTTTAGTCCCAAAATCCACTTATAGATCATTCTGTCTGTAACTCCTTTAGAAACACAACCAGTGTCAGTCTGTTAATGTTTGCATATTTGAGTTTTGGGGTGGAGATTCCTATTATAAAGCTATTATTTTTAAAACTGCACAAATGTAGCATCTCCCAGGAATTCCTTCCTTTCAAGATCAAGATGACACCTGACCTCTGATCTCTTGCTTCCTTTAGCAGACTCTATAACTTGTAACTATGCAAAAACAGATAGGAAACCCTCTAAGACAATATTCAAAAGAAATAAGGGCTATGGTACTTCTGGGGCTGCTTATCTAGAATTTCTTTTAGTGTGTTTTGTTTTGTTTTGAGACAGGTTCTCACTATGTAATTCAGGCTGGCTTTAAACTCACTTGTGTAGCCCAGGCTGGCCTCAAACTCATGACAATCCTCCTGCCTCAGCCTCCCAAGTGCTGGTATTACAGGTGGGTGCCACCATGCCTGGGTATAATTCCTTAAAATTCAGATAAATGAAGAAATTGTGGCTAGCATGTTGTTTGAGAAAGATATTTTCCAACACCAAGTTAATCTTTTAGTACTGGAATTCAGTGATAGAGGAAAATCTCAAAGAAATTTGAGATTCTGGTTAGAAAAGGCAAACACACATACCAAAGAGCTCCAAGGTTCCAGGTAGTGAACCTCAGCTTGAGAATACTGAAGAAAAAAGGAGAATTCCAAGATTGCTTTTTTAAGGATGAAACCCTAAGGTAGGTGGCTTGGCAGGTAGTTATACACAGAGGGGCTCAGCCTGATTGGAGGGGACTGACAAGGGTCCCTCTGATGAGAGAGTTAGATTTGAACTTGGCCATGTGCTGGGTGAAGAAATTGCTATCATGGAGACTGGACAATATCAGGGGCATCTTCCAAGCCAGGCCAGATGGAGCAGCCAAGGCAAG
>NW_022933458.1:0-752 GCF_012274545.1 Fukomys damarensis | reverse complement strand
GGTTCAGGTGGAGCCAAATAGGAACACTATTATCTTTGACTCCCAGAGAAAGAGCCAGCTAGCCCTAACTAGCTAAAGTAGCTTCCATCACAGAACCAAGCCTCAGTAGGTAACAGTTATGCAGTTATTTTAGCATTTAAATGACTTGTTCAAATCCTAAGGGCACAGAAATGGTCAGTGTGTGCTTCCTTACTTAGCACGGTTCCTCAACAAGATGCCAAGTCAACTAAAATAGTTAATTTAATAGTTCAATAGTTAAGTTCCCCAAATCAAAGGAAGAAATTCTCCAATTTTTAAAATCAGCTTGAGATCCTGTTTTTTTTGACTATTTAAATTGGAAGCTCTTCTAAAATTTGGGGACAGGAAACTAGGAGATGCTGACCCTTATTTAGGTTCATAATCTTGGTGCATAGCACAGTGCTTGACTGAGCTTTTAATAGGGGTTGAGTGGATGAATGAATGATTTGGAGTCAGAGCAGAAGTAGTATAAACAGGAATAAGTCAACATCAGAAAATGGGGAGGTGAGAAAAATACAGGCAGCTTTCTTTCTGCAAATGGGTGAAGAAGTGAAGTCCTTGAAACTTGGCTAATAAGCAAACATGTATTTTCAGTGTAGGTATGTATATACCTGATATCTTTATACCAGGTATGTGGGAAAAAAAGTACGGGCTGGTAAGATTCCAGATGAGGGTTGGAAATATTTGCTGAATTCTCTCTCTTGAATGGCTTCAAGTTCCTATTGCCTAGCACT
>NW_022933457.1:0-219 GCF_012274545.1 Fukomys damarensis | reverse complement strand
GCTGAAAGGTGATGTAGCATCGTCTTCCTGCTAGAGTCATTAAAGCAATGGGAAGCAGGTGTGACAGGTAAGTAGCTAAGTGACTCAGAGACGGAGGATGGGGCTCTAGTGACCCCTCACCCTAGCTTCAGTCTCCACAGAGCCAGACAGAGTTAAATGTAGCATGAAGCTTCTGAAGCTGCATCACATGTCCTGGCTCTTCCTGTGACCTGACAATGT
>NW_022933456.1:0-299 GCF_012274545.1 Fukomys damarensis | reverse complement strand
GCTTGATTTTGAACACATTATTTGCCACAGTGGCTTCTCTATGCCATGGGCAGCCTGAGCTGTACAAACCCATCTTAGTGAGACAGCCCTCAGATCACAACTGCTCTGCATCTGAGGTGGAGGCCAGCATGACGGTTTCTCCACCAGCCTCCTCCTCTGTCCAACTGGCTGGATGCACTGTCACAGCTATGTCCCATGGAAGAGGCCACACTCTCCGATGGCCACACATCCCCATTACCTGTCCAGGATCCTCTGGACCAGGTGTGAGTGTGCAGAAGCTCAGATTGCAATGTCAGGTG
>NW_022933455.1:0-727 GCF_012274545.1 Fukomys damarensis | reverse complement strand
TGAAACTGACTGGTTTCACTTTAAACGGCTAAGCCGCGAAAGCAGCTGTTTCCGGGGAAACTGCACTTAAACCGCAGAAGCCCTCTGCTAAGTGCGTTTGTGCTCTAACGTCAAACTGAACCTCTGCCCGAGTATACAGAGTTCTGGAGGCTTGTGTGCACTCAGAGCTGCTATTCACTCTCTTAAGCCTGAAGGGCTTCTGTCCTAAAAGTGCCTCACAACAGTGTTTCAATCTCTGCCAGGCAGAGACCTACAAACAAAAGGGAATACAGTTGTACTCCACATAGGAGGTGGACTTCACTGGAAACTCACAGAGTTTCAGGACCTTTCTCTGTGGAGTACTTCACATTCATGAAACAGACTGCTTTTGCGTTAAACGGATAAGCGTCGAAAGCAGCTGTGTCCCGGGGAAAACTGCACTTTAAACCACAGAAGCCCTCTGCAAAGTGCATTTGTGTTCTAACGTCAAAGTGAACATATCGCCAAGTACACAGAGTTCTGGAGGCTTGCCTGCACTCAGAGCTGCTAGGCACTCTCTTAGGCCTGAAGGGCTTCTGTGCTAAAAGTGCCTCACAACAGTGTTTCAATCTCTGCCAGGCAGAGACCTACAAACAAAAATGAATACAGTTGTACTTCACATAAGAGGTGAACTTCACTGGTAAACTCACAGAGTTGCACCAGATTTCTCTGTGGAGTGCTTCACATTCATGGAACTGACCACTTTCGC
>NW_022933454.1:0-583 GCF_012274545.1 Fukomys damarensis | reverse complement strand
GTGCGCAGAAATGCAAGTGCCTTCTAATGGAAGGAAGGGGGCCTTCTGGATTGTCTGTGTTTTCCACCATGAAAGTTTACCAACGAGAAGACAGCACCCTAACGTATCCTCAGTGAAATGCCAGGGAATCGTGTGGGAGAAAGCAGGATACAGAGATTCCTTTACAGAAAAAACACAGCTCTGTGGCTGGGAAATTCTTCGAGTCATGTGCTCTGGAATGTGCGAGGGGAAGCGGTCTCCTAGGGTCTTGACTCACCAAGGCCTGAAATGGATGCCTGGGGCTGCTCTTCAAGGTCCTAGGACATTTAGATTCACAGGGGCCTGAGCCCAGTTGCACTGGCTGCATGTATCAGTACGAGCCTTAAATCAGAAGCACGGGTTACACCTCCTCCCCTCTCCCTGGCTTGGAGCCCTGCCCCCACCCCCACCCCATCTTCACAGCAGGCTCATTAAGGCCTTTCCCAGTGCAGAGACTCTGCATTTTGGGGACTGGTGGAGTGTTTGATATTTTCCACTCTGCGTGTCAAGGGCATTTACAGTCGGCGTCAGAGTGTTATGTCAGTCTGAGGAGGCACTTTGAAGT
>NW_022933453.1:0-284 GCF_012274545.1 Fukomys damarensis | reverse complement strand
CACACCAAGATCCAGGAGAGCGTCTTGGAGTGAGCCTGAATTCCCCCTCTTTTGACTCGCATATATCACTGGGAACTTGTGAAGAGCACTGTGAGACCTCACTTCTTCTCTGCGGCATTGTCCTGAACTTCAGTCCATCTTTAGGCCCAGGCTGAACCTGCCCTGCCCCGTTTCACGTAAGTGGGCTGCTCAAGGTGTGGCCAGCCATGCCGTCCAAATGGCATCACTCTGCAGCTAGGCAGCAAGCACTCTTCTGAGGACTTGTAGACCAACTGTGCTCTTGC
>NW_022933452.1:0-1135 GCF_012274545.1 Fukomys damarensis | reverse complement strand
TTCTCTTCAAATCCCGTGCAGGAATTGCCTTCCTTACTTCCCTTTGCTGCATTATTTTGTGTGACAAATACAGGGTGATGAGAGAGAAGCAAAAAGAATGAAAGCATCATCTGGGAAAAAACTGAAAAGCATTCAGCTGCAGAAAAGAAATGGCCCATCGCTGGTATGGGTAGAGAGAAACAAGTAGAAGGTGGAGCAATATGAATCAAAACGTCTCTGGTTCTCTGGGCTCCAAAACTTTTTACTGAAAACAGTAGACCTTAAAACAGTTAGCATTCACTATCACATCTTTACATGCAATGCACATATACAAATATTAAATACTGAAAAAAGAGTTCAATTTAAAAAAAAAATACCATGTAGGCTTTGTATCCCCTGCACCTTAATGGGTCCACGTGAACAAGTTTCACACTCCAGAGGGAGTTCTTAGATTGACCCTCGGGAAGGACTACTTTGCAGGAGGTAGCTCCCTCAGATGGGGAGGCATTGGTTTGTTAGCCAGCAGATTCACAGTCACTGGTCTGGGTTTCAGCATCATATGATCTGTTTCATTGATGATAAATTAACAACCAGAAACGCTAAATAGGTCACCAAGTTAGTGATTATTCCTGCTTCTTAAAATCATCTGCACTTTTAGTGGAAACTGGGAGACTGCAATTCATGGGCAATTTGTAATACAGTTACAAATATCACACTTTGGATTTTAAAAATGTGATTTATATGCAAAGAAAGGTGTTATATACTTTCAGGAGTGATACATCAGGTATGAGTACACTCAAGAACAAATGCATCGGGGCAAGTTTCTTGCACTTGTCTGATTATGCTATGTAAGAGGCTTAAAACTCACGCAGGAATATTACTGAGTCCAGTAAAAGCATTGCTGATGTTATTTTGCTCTTTCTAAGCCAAGGCCAATTCAGCCCCTCTCCTGCTTTCATTCCTCCATCATTCCTGCCCCTGGACTTGTACTGGATCTGCAATAGCCTAAAGCCCTTCTTATTAGGAAATCAAATCACGTAGTACAACCTATCAGCCTACTGTGCTCAGTAAGCAATAGCAAATATTAGAATGACCAAATGTCAACACTTTATTTCATAAGTTGAGATGAGGTGCAGAAAACCAAGAGCTGTAAAAC